>NW_027509279.1:0-219965 GCF_048541705.1 Temnothorax americanus
CGGCGAAAACGCGGATCCCCCCTCGCCCCGCGGCGCGGCGGAAACGCGGTCGCCCCGCGGCGCCGGAAAACACGGCGCGGCGAAAACGCGGTTCCCCCTCACCCTCCCCCCGCGACGCCCAAGAACGCGGTTCCCCCATCCCCTTTCTCCGCGGCGCCCAAGAACGCGGTTCCCCCCTCCCCCTTCCCCGCGACGACGAAACATGCGGGTCCCCCCCCTCCCCCCCCCCGCGGCGCCGAAACACGCGGTTCCCCCCTCCCCCGCGGTCCCCCCGCCCGCGGTTTCCCCCCGCCCGCGGTTCCCCCCCGCCCGCGGTTCCCCCCCGCCCCTCACCCCCCTCGAGCACCACCCGGGGGTAGAACCGGCCTAGCTTACCTACTATAGTTTAACAAGAGTTTGTGAAAATTATGAGTTTTATCAAAATAAGGCTACACATGTTAATCATTGCAAAGACCAAACAAAAATTGTCGAAGGAGAAACCATTGGCGACAACCTGAAAGATGACCAAGAAGATCAAGTTACTGACGACGACGACTTTGAGGAAGAAGAAGAGGTGGAACGAAGTGAAGAAGAAAGAGACAGTGACAGTGAAGAGGACATAGACACAACATTTAATGAACTTACGATTACAGACGAGACCGTGAACAGAACTGAAAGACAAATAATTACGCAAAGACAAAAACACAGTGTAATAAATAGTCGTGATCAAATATTTATGAGGAAAGAAAATTATTTATATTTCCTAACTGCAAATGGTAAACCTTGTGACGAAGGATCGAAACAACTTCAAAATCAAAATTTATTACCCAAAATTAAACAAAGTAAATCAGGAAACATTGAAATCATTAGAAGGGGAAATAAAATTCATTTGATTTTAATTTGTAAAGAAGATGTTAAAGAACAGATGAGTAGAGAAACATTAATTGAACTTACATTTAAATTAAGAGAAGTAATAAAAGAAAACTTAATTAAAATAATAAATATTGCAAAAACAAAAGAAATAGATAATATTCAATGGGAGGAAATTTTAAATCAAATTCGAAAAACATTGCTTGGAATTTCAATCAAATTAATTATACGCCATGGGTTAGTAATAATTCCGAAAATTCAAAAAAGGAAAGATATTATTGAAGAGGCTCATTCATCGAAAATCGGGGGACACAAAGGAATAACCAAAACATATAATCGAATTAGACAAAATTTTTATTGGGGAAATATAAAAGCTGATATTCAAAATTATATAAGTCAGTGTTTGCAATGTCAAATTAAAAAATTAGTAAGAGTTAAAACTAAACAGCCCATGTTAATCACGGACACACCATTTTCGTCATTTGAAAAGATATCAATGGACATAGTTGGACCATTACCTGAAACCACCAAAGGAAATTCCTATATCCTAACAATCCAAGATCATCTCACAAAATTTTCTTTTGCTATTCCTCTAAAATCAATAACTGCAGTTCAAGTAGCTGATGCATTATTAAAATATTTTATTTGCATTTTTGGAGCACCTAAAATAATTTTGACAGATCAAGGCACAAATTTTATGAGTAATTTAATGAAAAGATTTACCAAACAATTTAAAATTAAACAATATAGAACAACTGCCTTTTACCCACAAGCAAATGGAGCTTTGGAAAGGTCACATTTAATATTAGTAGAATATTTAAAACAATACGTAAATAAATTTACAGAATGGGATAATTTATTAGAATATGCTACCTTTTCATATAATACAAGCACTCATGAATCAACTGGATATACTCCATATGAGTTGGTATTTGGAAAAACAGCCAGACAACCATCCAGTGAAATTGTTAACGATATTGGAAAAGAAAAGACATATGACGATTATTTATATCAGTTAATGACAAATATTCATGATTTACAAGAATTAGCACGAGAATGCTTGATTGCATCAAAATTAAAATCAAAATATTATTATGATAAAAAGATTAATCCACAAACTTTTCAAATAAACGATCAAGTTTTTCTTTTAAATGAACCGAAGAAAAGTAAATTAGGAGACCAATATTCTGGCCCACATATAATTACAGATATTTTACCAAATGGTAATATTAAACTCCTTTTTAAAGGAAAATCAAGAATTGTTCATTCAAATAAAGTCAGAAAAATGAAAACTTAAATAAGATTAAAAGTGTACCCGCAACATTTTTAATCTTAAAAGACAATATACTTTAGAATTATACTTTAGAATAATAGTAATTCAAAATCTTTTCTTACATTGTAATTAATACAGCTGAAGAAGAAGATTCCGATGAAGATGATAATCCCAATAATCACCCTATTTCTCAACATTCAACCAATTTATGGAATCATCGGGTACGACTGTGGGACGTCAAACTTCAATGTGACGACTGTCTCATTATTGGAGATCGAAGAATGCAACATACCACTAATAGAACCACATATAGAGGAAACTAACATTCAATTATTACAACTTGCGAAATTCGATACAATAAATGTAATTCAATGTAAAATTTTGATTTCAAGAACAATTTATTACTGCGGAATGCACTCAAGCGGAATATATTATTGAATCGACAATAGATCAATGTAAAAATATGCATAAAACCGGTACACTTATTATAAATGTTAACAATGTAATCAATGGGCTAAAAGTAAATCATACGACATCGCGACCAATCACTTTTGCCGAAATCACCGCCGAAACACGCGGTTCCCCCCTCCCCCGCGGTCCCCCCGCCCGCGGTTCCCCCCCGCCCACGGTTCCCCCTCGCCCCTCACCCCCCCCCCCCGAGCACCACCCGGGGGTAGAACCGGCCTAGCTTACCTACTAACTATTTAATATTTCTAAAAGATTAGATGGTATAATTATTTGTGAATTTATTGTTTCATTATTGGTAATTGAAAAATTTAGATCATCGTTATTAATGTTTTCTAAAGATGTTCCTATCTCAAGTGTTTCATTTTGAGTGTCATCTATAATGTTCGGCGATTCCAAAGGTGATGATTCGTCATTATTTATCTGATTTATTGGATTGTTGTGTATTTCTAAAGATTCATTATTGTTTATTTGATTTTCTGAATTATTGTGTATTTCTAAAGTTTCATTATTATTTAATGACTCTAAAGCCAAAGATTCATCATTATTTGTTTGATTTATTGGATTATTGTGTATTTCTACATGGATTGTGTGTTCAATAAATAGCGGTTCTTCTAATTCCTTTTTTGTAAAGGGTATGCTTTCTCTTTCTGATTTCTCTGCATTACGTGTTCGCATTCCTGTAACTGTCGGCTCCGGTTCTTCTATCATCATTCCCCTTCTTGGCGAAACTGGCAAAGGTTTAGGATTAGCATTTCTTTGTCTCGCTTCATCATCTTCTGGACACTCTTCGATTTCATCAAATGAAGGATGTATTGGAAATATATTTGTCACAGGGTTTCTCGATAAAGCATCAGCATTAGCATTTATTTTTCCCGGTTTGTAAATTATTTCATAATCATATTCAGTTAATTTAATTTTCCATCTCGCTAATCGTCAAGTAGGATCTTTCAATTTATGAAGCCAGGTTAATGGTTTATGATCGGTTATTAATTTAAATTTTTTTCCATTGTTAGCCGTTTGTCGGCTAAAGGGGATCGTGCTCCGTTCGCGATAGGAAGGATGAAGGAAGGCGTTGTATTTTTGAACCACTTTAATAAATTGAGTTGCCTTACACGAGTGTCCTTATTACAAGTTCCACTTCGCGTCTCGTTTATAGATAACTCGCAGGTGACTCGACGCGACAGCTTGATGGTTTCAGACCGACTGCCTGATTGTTCGATTCGGCGGTCTTACATCGGTTTTCGATTGCTACCTCGGGATCGCCCGTGGTAGCATTAACCTCTATGGTCAGCGCTCGGCGCTGACCTTCGCGTCAGCGATATTGGTCCTCGTGGATGGACCTTGCTCTCTACGTTTCGTCGCTGGGGTCGAGTTTCTTTAGCGCTTGGCAACTCGGTTGCCAAGGGCGTTGTGCGCTCACAACACCCTTCCCCCCGCGGAAAAAGAAAAACGTAGTTTTTCGTTTATTTATGCGTCTTCTTTTTCCCTGAGAGGTTACAATCTGATTTTCTTATGTGCTATTTTTACATGATTTTTGATTTTTTTATTTTTTTTTTTTTTGTTACAAAGTTTTAATGGTCCCTTCATTTTTTTTTTATTACATAAATGATTACGGCTATGATACTTATTACTATTACAATTGTGACCGTGGAGCCTATGGAATATATAATATTTTTATTCGTGAATATGCTGGGTTGGTTATTTTCCATCTCCTTTTGGATTTCTTCTAAACTTAAACTTATTTTCATTAATTCTGTTGGATCTTTGATTATTGGTTCCAGTTTTATTTCTTTATCAGATTCTATTTTATTATTTACCGTTATACTTTTTTCTATGATGTCTGTTATATTAAACTCTGGTAAATACATTTTTACATATTTATTGTAAACTCGATTTGTTGTCTCTAAATATATATCTGGTGTAGTTAGTTTACAACTGTCGCGTAATGTTATTTTTCCGGTTTTCTCTATTTTTATTTTAATTTCCGGCAATTCGTTACATTGAATTACTATGTTAATTGTCTTTGGGGTGGAAAATAACCATGTCTGAGGCTCGGATACTGCAATCCAGAATGTTACATTTGATATAATGTGACGTTGCTTACGATTTTCTATATGTGTAGACGTTTTTACAAAGAGCTGTATTTCGGTCGGTGCATTCGCCGTTATAAAATAGACAGGGAGGTTCTGAGCGCAGGTGAACTTAGTATTCTCTTGTGTACATTTATTTAAATCGTTTTCCTTTAATATTACATAGTTGTGATTTTCTCGATTTATCCCTAATAGGGTGTGAGAGGGTTCTAGGAAGGTGAAAACGTTGTGGCTATTGTGTACTGGTACAGGTGTGATCTTTATTATTTCATACATTGGATACGCTATTAATGGGAACGCTAGGATAGTGTATATGTTCGAATTATCATAATACGCGTTTACATCTAGGTATTTTTGGATGAAGTTCCAGTTTTCGGCTTGTATTTTAAATGGGAAGTTTAATCTTCTATCTATGTGTGAGGTCGCTTCTCTTAGTTCTACGATTATTTTTTCGGTTGGGAGTACACGCGTTAATAAAATATTGTGTTTTGCGTGAGTCAGATAATCTGTAATGTCATTTATGTCTGTCGTGAGGTCATTTAAAATAGCAGTTAATACTAGTAGTTGTTCGTCTATTCCCTCTCGGTATATGAGCTGTTCCTCTAGTTTTCTCGTAACGTTAGCCATTAAATTTTCATTATATGAAAGTGTTTGTTCTAGTTTTTCCATATGACCTATGGTAGCATTAATGATTTTTAATTGATTTTTTGCTGCGTGCTGCAACGTTTGTTGTTGATTATTTAGTAATTGTATTTGTTCGTTTATTACTTTCGCGTCTTCAGCGTCCATAGTGCCAAATAATGTTTTACTTATTTGACCTACAGCGTCGATCAGGCCTCGTTTAATTACTGGTGATCGGTAAATGGTTCGTAGTTGCTCTAGGTTGCGTGTCGTTTTACTATTCTCTCGTTTAATGGTCTGGAGAGTGATTTGGCATGTGTTTTTGACGCTTTTGATGGCATGGTTGCAGATTTCTTCGATGCGCGCTAAATTTTCCTGGAGTTGTTGATATCTTATGTTTAAGGCGGTTACGTCTATGCGTATTGCCATTTTCCATGTTGCCTTCGTTTGCTGTAGTTGTCCGATTTTCTCATAATATATGCCGGGTTCGGCGGTGAACGCTGTCATCTCGTACGGTGGCTGCTCCGATGTCGTTTCCTCTGCGAGGTGTAGGATGATAGCTAGCCTGTAATATGAATATGTTCCTGGAGGTGTTCTATTTATCTTTTATTTTATGCTGACTTTATCTGTCAGCAAGTGTCATTTCTTTTTTACGTAGCGCGTTTTTGCGTTAGTCTACTGCTACTCTTCGTGCAGTATCTAACGCTCCTATATTGTGAAGTTAAATTATAAGTGCTAAAATGAGGTGCTTCAGGTGCAATCGTTTCTTCGCACCGTCTACGTGCGATGCCTGTTTACGCACATATTGGTTGCGTGTGGCTCAGGCTCCCCGCGCCACTGAGGAGCCAGCGTCGCCAGATTCGCCGCCTCCGACTTACGAGGACGCGGTTCAGAGGTACATGCTGATCTTTCCTTTACGGATAACCCTGGACGTGGCCACCGGGCGGAGAGAGGTCTCCCTCGTGCGGCGGAATAATTCTTAGGTGAGTACTGTTAACTTTCGTCTCTCTCCTTTTTTTTTTTTTTTTTTTTGCTTATCCTGCTTTTGCTTTGCCGTGTGTGCTTTTATTCTTCGACTAGCGCTTTCAATCGGTTCGCGTGAACACGTAGCATCTTTCGCTTGATTTTAATTGTGTAGTTTACGTCGTTATGCTTTTCTAAGATAACATATGGTCCTACCCATTGCGAGTCGAGCTTCTTTGAGCGTCCTCGTCGTATTGTTTCATCGTAAAGTAGCACTTTATCGCCTACTTTAAAGGTTGCTTTATTGATCTTTTTATCGAAATGTAATTTCGATTTTGCTTTTTCGTCTTTCGTATTTTCCCTCGCGACTTGATTCGTTGCGCGGATCCGTTCGCGTAGTTCTTTTACGTAATCGTCATACGAATATGTTAGTTTCGGCGGTTTTGTTAGGGCCGTTGGTAGGTCAGGTCGGTGCCCGTAAACTAATTCGAATGGCGTGAAACCGGTAGTAGAGTGTGGCGTAGTGTTATACGTAAACATCGCGTAAGGGAGCCATTCGTCCCAATCAGTTTGATCTTCGTTAATATAATGCCTCAAGTATTCGGCTAGAGTACGGTGCGATCTTTCCAGTGCCCCGTTACTCTCATTCTGTTCCGCTTTACATAGTACTCGGCTGGCGTACGCTATCGGTCGGTCTTCGCCGACTGTTCCCTGTGATAGGACAGCTTCGATTGCGAAATCGGACGCGTCGGTCGTCACTATAAATTCTTTATTAAAGTCGGGATAATTCAACACTGGCGCGGTTGTTAATTTTTCCTTTAATAATTCAAACGCGTTCTGTTGCTCTACTGACCAAGTGAACTTTTCTCCTTTTCTGGTGAGCTTGGTCAATGGCTTAGCTATCTTCGAAAAATTTTTTATGAATTTTCGATAGTACCCGGCTAAGCCTATAAATGACTGTATATCTTTCACTCTTTTAGGGATCGGAAATTCTTTGACGGCTATTAATTTCGACGGATCCGGCGAGATCTCTTTTTCAGAAATCACGTGACCCAGATATACGACTTCTTTGCGTAGAAATGCACATTTGCTCGGTTTCAACTTTAAGTTGTATTTTCGAAGTCTGATTAGCACCGCGATTATTCGTTTGATGTGTTCCATTAGTGTCGCTCCATATATGACGATGTCGTCGATATAGGCGAAACATCTCAGCCCTAGTAGTCCGGCCAGCACCGCGTACATTAGTCGCTGGAATGCTGCCGGTGCGTTTTTCAAACCGAATGGCATGCGATTGAATTCAAAGTGCCCATCCGGGGTGGAGAAAGCTGTTTTACTTTTATGTTTTTTGTGCATAGGAATTTGGTGATACCCCGAGGCCAAATCTAGCACGGTGAAATATTTCGCGTTACCTAACTGGTCTAGTATATCAGTTATGTTCGGCATGGGGAAAGATTCTCCCAAGGTGAGATCGTTTAGTTTTCGAAAGTCGATAACCACGCGAAATTGCACTTTTCCGGATGCGTCCGGTTTTTTAGGAACGACTATTATCGGCGCGTTCCAATTACTCGTGCTTGGGCTGATTATGCCATCCTCGAGCATCTTTTCTATTTGTTTTTTTACCTCGGCCTTATGCTTCTCGGGTAACCGATAAGGTCTCACATTCACGGGCGCGCTACCTGGCCGAGTATTTATCTCGTGCTCTATTGCGGTAGTCGCGCTTAAATGATCGCCGTCTATGTAGAATACGTCAACGTAGTCATCACATATTTGTTCTACCGCTGCTCGCTCTTCTGCATTTAAATGGTCGAGCTGTACTTGCTCGCGTACTTTCTTTTGTCGTTCGGCGACGGTCTCGCGCTCGTCGCTCGCGCGTAATGAGAGAACGTCCGCGGTGTCGGGCGGCGGCAAGTCTTCTAGGGTTACATACGGAGTGATTATCTCCACCGGCTTGTCCGTCACATTCAACACGCTAATCGGACACTTAAATTCGACGGGCTGCACTAGGCAATGCCCGATAAAAACTCCTGGGGCGGGTTCGCCGCTTCTCACTATGCCGACACGATTATGATCAGTGACGGCTTCCACGATTGTTTCACTGTGAGGCGGAAGTCTTACCTTGCGGAAAGGTCGTAGCTTAAAAGAAGTCGAGCCGATTTTTAATCGTTTTTTCGAGTTTGAGATATCCGCCTTGTGCTTGGTGAGGAAATCGTTTCCTAAGATGCCTTGGTATTCGATTGGAAAGTCATCTTTCACCACATACATCGTATGGCGAATCTTTTTATCTCTGAGGTTCACAGTGGCGTTTATTTTCCCAATCGTATGAATTTGGTGTCCGGTTACGCCTACTAACGCTAACCGTTCTTCCTTTACCATTGTTTTTCCTTTTAAATTTCCTACTTTTATTAACGTTAGGGTTGCGCCTGAGTCTAGTAACAGGTCCATTTCCCCCTTCTCTGCCTCCTGCACGGGCAGTGTCACTAAGTCTAGCGGTCCTTCCTCATGCTTTTTACTTATCTGTGCAACTCGATAAGTCTCGGCGGCGCGCGCTTTGCTTCTCTTGGGTTTCTCATCCTCCTCGCTGCTGCTGCGGGAGGATGCCTCTTCGCTAGATTCCTGCGTCTTTGTCTTTCTGACAGTACTCACGGGCGTTTTCTTAATTGCCTCCGTTTTCGTTCGGCGCGGTCGCTCGGCTTTCGGTCGTCCGTTTAACGACCAGCACTCGTCGCGCTTGTGCCCTGCCTTCTTGCAATACGAGCACTCTATCGTGTTAATGCTAAACTTCTCGGCTTTCGGCAATGCATATCTGTTTGCGTGACGGCTCGTACGGCAATCTCGCGCGTAATGACCGTTTTTTCCGCACTTGAGGCATTCTACCGTTTTCCCTGCGGTTTGCGCATTTATCGCGGGATATTTATTCTTTGCCGTTGCCGGTGCGTTCCGCGGGGAGGGGCCTTTAACTCTCTCCTCCGCGCTGGCGCCTGTTATCGCTTCTTGCAGGCTCTGGTATCGCTGCGCTCTCACTAACAATTTTATGTCATCATGTAATCCAATTTGAAAATTATGCAGCGCTTGAATTTTGATATTATCTAGTATGGCCTTTTGCTGTTCTTGCGTATGACCTTTGCCCTCTTCCATTGCTTCGTAAAGCTCGCGGGCTAATTTCTCGACGCGCCTACCGAAGTCTTGCGCGCTCTCGCCTGGCTTTTGCGTTAACGAATTAAATTCGAGCTGCAGATGCGTCATGCAGCGTTTCCCTAGATATTCTGACTCGAGCTCGCGCTTCAATTGGTCAAAATCGCGTATGTCGCGTGTATCGAAGTCCGTCATTGCCTTCCCTTTAAATTTCGTGCACAGAATAGCTTCGAGTAGCATTGACTCGTCGGTCGGCAGGATATTCTTCATTGCATACGTGCTCGCGTTCACGAATTCACGGACACGTTCGCGCGACTCGCCGTTAATCTCGGGTATCATTGCTCGTGCCTCTTTAAGGCTGAGGTACCCGTTTACTAGACCCGGTTGATTCCGGACGTCGCTATGTGTTCGTCCATATGTGACATCTAAAGGGCCCTGACTACGCACGCGGCGGTCTCGCGTGTCGGGATCAAGTGATAGCCGCTCCTGTCGACTATAAGATTCGCGCGTGGCGGTTTCCATCCTGCCTACGCGGCCCTGTAACTCGCGAAAAGCGCGAAGAAGTTCGGCCGATCGGTCGAACTCCGCAGCCTCGACGCGGTCCATGCGTTCTTGCATGTCGCGCATTAAATTTATTAAATCGGTTATCACTGCGTCCGGGGCTCTCAATTCTCGTTGCGTCGGCTCCGGGACTCGATTTTGCTCGTGTGTCGCCGGTCGCCTGACGAGTGGCCTATTTTGCGCCATTTCGGCGTTGCCTTGTTCGGTCACCCTGGCTGGGTCCGTATTTTCCTCGCGGTTCTCTCGGGTAGGAGTCGCGTTTCCTGTATGACTCATCCCGGCCTCCGCGGAATTCTCGTCGGGAACGAACATACTGCTGTCGTACGACGTGAGAGAAAATTCGCCTCGTTGTGACGCGCGGCTTGGCGCGTCGTCGGAGACGTCTGTGAGTGAGTCTGTCTGGTCGTTATCGCGATTTGCGTGTTCGCCTACTACACTCGCGTCTACCTCGTCGAACGGAAATTCGCGTTCTACAATGACGTTCGGAGATAGCACGGGCGCTTCTCCTTCGGCAAGACGTGACTCTAAATTCAAGCGGACTTGGTCTAGTCCGTCGGCGGGCCGGTCTGACCCTTCGCTTTCGGCGGGCCGGTTTAACCCTTCGCTTTCGGCGGGCCGGTTTAACCCTTCGCCTGCGGATCGCGTCGCGCGCACGGGATTCTCGAGGTTACGCGCGGCGCGTTGCGCGGACTTGCTATGTATAAATGATGCTTGCGGGACGGGCGGCTGTCGGTTCGGGTCGTCCGACATTTACTTAACGCTCGCGGTTACATAAATTTTCGCACTTACAATATCGCCGCGACTCGCATGTTGCTGCTTGGTCGCTTCGCCTTGCTCCGCCTGATCGGTCCGTCGGGCCGCTTCGCTGCTTGGCTGCGTCCCTGCGTGATCGCTGCGTCCCTGCCGCGCTGCTACGCTGCTTCGCTGTGTCTCTGCGTCGCTCGGAGTCGGTGATTCCGTGCGGTAGGTCGTGGCCGTCTCAGGTGTCACTTCTGCACTCGCGGCTGCTACCGTCTTTTCGCTCGGGTCTCGGCTGGCTTTTCCTCTCCGGGATATGTTGCCACCGATTGTTAATCGAACTCGTTCTTGTTTCAGATGCGTGGTTCTTCGGCAGTCCGGTCCTTCCTGGCGAATCGATGGGGCAGATCCCACCGCTGCCACCAATTTGTTAGCCGTTTGTCGGCTAAAGGGGATCGTGCTCCGTTCGCGATAGGAAGGATGAAGGAAGGCGTTGTATTTTTGAACCACTTTAATAAATTGAGTTGCCTTACACGAGTGTCCTTATTACAAGTTCCACTTCGCGTCTCGTTTATAGATAACTCGCAGGTGACTCGACGCGACAGCTTGATGGTTTCAGACCGACTGCCTGATTGTTCGATTTGGCGGTCTTACATCGGTTTTCGGTTGCTACCTCGGGATCGCCCGTGGTAGCATTAACCTCTATGGTCAGCGCTCGGCGCTGACCTTCGCGTCAGCGATATTGGTCCTCGTGGATGGACCTTGCTCTCTACGTTTCGTCGCTGGGGTCGAGTTTCTTTAGCGCTTGGCAACTCGGTTGCCAAGGGCGTTGTGCGCTCACAACACCATAAAGATAAGGTCTAAAATGTTGCACAGCGTAAACTATTGCTAATAATTCTTTTTCAATTGTAGAATAATTTTTCTCAGCTTCATTTAATACTCTTGAAGCGTAACTTATTGGTTGATCTTTTTTTATTTGTCCCTGACTTAAAATTGCACCAATTGCAGTTCCAGATGCATCAGTTGTTAAAAGAAAAGGTTTAGTAAAATCAGGATATTGTAATATTGGTTCATGACATAATGCATTTTTCAATATATCAAAGCTTTCTTGCTCTTTGTCCCCCCATTTAAAATCAATGTCTTTTTTTAATAAATTGGTTAATGGTTTAGCTATTTTTGAAAATCCTTGGATAAATCTACGATAGTATCCCGCTAGTCCCAGAAATTGTTTTATATTTTTAGCAGTTTTTGGAATTGGAAAATTTTGTACTGCCTCTATCTTTTTAGGGTCTGGACGGACTCCATTTTCTCCTATTATATGTCCTAAATAAGTAACTTCTTTTCTTAAAAATTCACATTTATCCGGTTGTAGTTTTAAATTTGCTTCGCGTAATCGCTTAATTAATTTTTCGAATTTAATTGCATGTTCTGTTAAAGAACTTGAATATAATACTATGTCATCTAAGTATACAAAAATTTCATTACCTTGCATTCCTGTAAGCACTAAATCCATTAATCTTTGAAAGGTTGCCGGTGCATTCTTTAATCCAAAAGGCATTTGATCAAATTCATAATGTCCATATGGCGTTGAAAATGCTGTTTTATGACTATCAGCTGGATGCATTTTGATTTGATGAAAACCTGAAGCAAGGTCAAACACCGAGAAATATTTCGCGCCGCCCAGCTGATCCAATATCTCCGTTATGTTTGGAAGTGGATATGCGTCACCTACTGTCTTATCATTTAGGTCGCGGAAATCTAACACCATTCTCCACCGTTTATTCCCCTTTGAATCTGGCTTCTTAGGGACTATCCACACAGGCGTGTTATATGGAGATTTTGACGCCTTAATAATATTCTGATCTAATAATTCATTTACCTGCCTACTTATTTCATCTTTATGAATTACTGGAAATCTATATTGTCGTGTGTGTATTGGTATTTCATTTACCGTTGGAATTCGATGTTTTAAAACATTCGTATGTTCAAGTTTTTCTCCAGGCAAGTAAAAACAATCTGAACTTTTTTCAATTAATTCTTCAACATGTAATCGTTCTTCAGTATTTAAATGTTCTAATCTTAATGTTTTTATGATTTTTGCTTTTCTTTCTTCTTTATTCACGTGAAAACAAAATCTTGAACTTGAGTTAAGGCTTTCGGAATTCGGAATTAGAATTATATCAGAGCTCGAGTTTGAGTTGAAATCAGAGTTTGAGTTAGAATTTGAATTATGAATTGAACTACCTAAGCAGTCCGAGTTTGGATTTATATTTGAATTATGAATTGAACTACCTAAGCAGTCCGAGTTTGGATTTGAATTTGAATTATGAATGGAACTACCTAAGCAGTCCGAGTTTGGATTTGAATTTGAATTATGAATTTGCTTTTCAGTTGTTTCAAACTCATATATTTTGATTGTGGGTACATATATCTCTTCTTCTTTATCATTCGTATTTATTACTTGTAGATATGCCCTGTCATCTTTTACTGTAACTAAAGCATCTCCTAAGTAAATGCTTTTTGTCACGTTTAATCGCGGTACATATCCTTCTTTTAATTCGGGATTTGCGACTCTAATATGCATTTGTAAAATACATCTCGGAGGAATTATGAAAGTTTCTTCTTTTTCTTCAAAAGGAATATAAGTATCATTCCATTCTAATTGATTTTGTTCATAATTAACCTTCACTTGAAATTGTTTAAAGAAATCTGAACCCAAAATCCCATTTTGTGGTATCGGAAAATCATCCTTGACTAAATGAAATACAACTGGACATTCTAAGATATCTATCTGTGCCAGCCCTAAGGTGGTCACATGATGCGTTGTTATTCCACTAAGTCTCAGAGTTTCATTTCTGTCCACTATGGTTTCAGGTGTAATAAAATTTTCTTTAATTATATTTGGCCCTGATCCACTGTCCACTAAGAATTTTAAATTTCCCGTAAAGTTTGAACTATTTAATTTCACAGATGGTACATCTTCAATGTCAGCTATATTTACTCTTCGATATCTGATTCTGGTTCCCCGATACTACTCGTGTGGGACGTATTTTGGCATTTTCCGGGGTCGCCCCTGTCCTCACGGGAATCTGTTCGTTTCCCTGATTTTGTGAATTCTGGCGGAGATTATTATTATATATACGTCTACGACATTCTTCTAATGTATGCCCGGATTTTTTGCAATACCTGCATATTATTGTTGAATTTAAATTTTGATTATTTGAATTTTGTTGTATACCTGAAGTTATTTGTTGTTTTTGATTATTATTAGTATTGTTCTGCGGATAGCCAGGTGTATTTTGATTCCCGTTCTTACTATTTCCCTGAAATTTATTGATTTGCCAGCACCGATCTGCTGTATGGCCTTTCTTATGACAAAATTGACAGGTTACTACTTCAGCTTCTATACGTCGTGTTGATGCTCGTTTTTCACCAGGTGTATTCTCAGCAAGCACAACGCTCCTTATCATTTTAACTGTCTCTAATTCTCTTTCAGCATCAATCGCCCGACTCTCAACCTCTTCGAACCTTCCTTCTTTTGATATTATAATTTCCTTATCTAAACCGCGTAAAAAGCTTGTTTTTAAATGATTTTCAATTGAATTTCGAAATTCTGGGCTTATCTGTCCTGATTCTCTTCTTTGTGCATCAAGTATTCGCTTCCCTAATTCTCGTATACGATTTGCATACGCGACTACTTTTTCATCCTTTTTCTGATATAAATAAGCTAACCGTCCCTGAGCTTCATAAACTGTTTCTCTTGGCCCGTATTTAGTTCTCAAAAATTCTACTAATTCTTGCATTTTACCGAAAGTTTGCCCGAGAATTGATCTATGTGCGTCCCTTTTTAATTTGTTACGCACTGCACGGACTAAGTTTATTTCTTGTGTCGGCGTGATCATGCTGAGTGCTCCCTCACAACCCTCGACAAAATATACAAAAGGAATATTTCCTCCATCAAAATTTGGCACTGCTTCTAATGCATCTCTGATTGAAAAGTGCAAATAATTACCTAGTGTTCCTTCATTTATGATCGCCATTCCTGAACTCGGTGGTCGTGAACTTTGTGATTGTTGTAATTGTTGAATTACTTGTTGCTGGTGAGCCAAGGTCCTTCGTAATTCATCGATGTCCATATCTCCTGTTCCTGTACCCGTTGGCGTTTCCGTTTCGGAAGGTGGCGTACGAATCATCTTAATTTAATTTATACTTTTGTCACTGTTTACTTTGTTCCTTTTCACACAACCTTTAGTATCCCACCGCTGTCACCAAAATTATGTTACGTTCTGTCGTCCGTTTTTGGGTCAAAACATTTAAGTTATTTACCCGGGATTTGGACCAAGTTGTGTGATTAATCAAGGCCGAAAAGATAGCGAATTTTATAAGTTTTATAACGAGGATCAGACTTTTTAATTATTTCAAAATTAGGGAAATCAACCGTAAAATCCAAAAAAATTAATTTGTATGGAGTTAAGGTTTTTTTAATTTGAATTTTGGTTTCAACTTCCTTTAATTTTAAAAATAATGGAAAGGGGTCGTGATCAAATAGAATAGCTTGTTTAATAAGATATTTTAATTTTTTGATTTGGAATCTTTTGCCACCTTTTCTGGGCATTCAGGAATCCTGTTGCCACGCTTTTGGCAGCGACAAGATTAATAGGAAATCTCCTGTTGCCACGCTTTTGGCAGCGACAAGAATAATAGGAAATCTCCTGTTGCCACGCTTTTGGCAGCGACAAGAATAATAGGAAATCTCCTGTTGCCACGCAGTTTGGCAGCGACAGTTAGTAGTGATGAAATCAAAAAGGTTTTTGGATATGAAATTAGTTTCAAAATTAAAATTACCTTTATTCCGGAAAACTCGATTACAAATGTCAAATACGGTTTTTTTTTAAAGTTCTTACTACGAGTTTAGATTTTGACAATAGAGTATCGACTACTCAAAACTCCGGACTTCAAATAACTAACGAATTAATCCTTCGCTCTTATTTATACTTAAATGGCGAGAACCTCCCCGCCTGAGCTTCCCACCATTTCATTGTCTTATCCTAAGGGAGGAGGAAGGTCTTATCACCAAGTGTAACTCGATTCCCTGTGAACCACGGCCAGAGAACTGTCTCCATGAGAAATCGGATAATTAATCGATATCGATTAGCATTCTTGGCTATTTAAAGATTTTAATATCAATTAGCACTCTTGGTTATTTAAAAGACTAAAATTTTGTTCACACGTAACACTATCTTTCAAGTCAATAGTTGCTGTAAATTTTCCAATCGTATGGGCTTTATGACCTGTTACTCCTGTAAGGGCCATTTTATCCTCTTCTATCATTGTTTTGCCTTTCAAATGTTTTACTTTTATTATTGACACGGCCGCTCCGGTATCGAACAGTAAATTTATTTTTTCGCGCTTCGCTTGTTGGCTTGTTCGTCAGGTGTGACATCTGATACTCTAACGCCGGTCGGCGCTGCTTTGTGTCTTCTTTATCTTCCTCATCGCTATTCGCGGCTAAATTACTGTCCTTTTTTCTCGGGCCATTCGTTTTCGGGCAAAAATTTTTATTTTGTCCTCGCGGATTATTAGGTTTGTTGTGATTCGTCCTTTCTTTATTTGGTCGGCCATTTAACAACCAACATTCTTCGCGCATGTGTCCTGCCTTCTTGCAGTAATTGCAGACTTTATCTATAGCGTTTACGCGGGGTGTCCTATCGGGTTTCGGTAAGGAGAAACGGTTTGCATACCTATTGGTACGACATTCCCTTCCGAGGTGTCCGTATTTTCCGCATTTTTGGCATTGTACTATCGATCGGTTATCGCGCGGTTGCGGCGAATACGCATAATTATTTTTGGGACGCGGCGGAATTCCACTCGGCCCGTTTACTTTTTCTTCGGCGCTTGCTCCGGCAATTGCTTCTTGCAATGTTGCGAAATGCTGAGCTCGGACAAGTAATTTGATCTCGTCTCTCAATCCTAATTGAAAATTCTGTAATGCCTGTTGTTGAATCGTTTCTAATATAGTTCGCTTGCTTTCTATGGTGTGATTTCTTCCCTCTATCATGGAGTCGTATAGCTCCATCGCTAGCTTATCGGCACTTAATCCGAATGCTCTTGCATTTTCTCCGGGTTTTTGCTTGAGTGTATTAAACTCTAGTTGTAAGTGTGTTGTGCTTTTGCGGCTTAAATAGCAAACTTCTAATTCTTTCTTTAGTTGTGCGAAATCTCTTATCTCTCGCGTTTGAAATTCTATCATCGCTCTTCCTTTTAGCTTTGTGCACAGCACTGCTTCTAATAGCGTTCCTTCTTCCATAGGATTTATGTTTTTTATTGCATATGACGCGGCGCTTAAGAATTCATGTAATTTACTCGAGGTTCCGTCGAACTCAGGTATCATGTCTCGTGCCTCTTTTAAACGTAGATATCCGATTGCGCGCTCCGCTTGGTTCCGAATATCATATGACGTTCTTCCGTACGTTACTTAAAACGGGAGGTTACTTGGCTCGCGTCTCGCGTGAAATTCGCGACGTTCAGGATTCGCCGTTTCTAGTTGATTTACGCGATCTTGTAAGTTGCGGATTCCGTTTAATATCTCGTCGAGAATGGAATCTTTATCGTCTCGCGGCGGTCCGGCCCGTGCGGGTATCCGGTTACGGTGATTCGCCGGGGTGCCTCTTTGTGATAGCACTTGATTAAGACGGTTTATTTCTTCGTCTATTTCCTCTGGGGTTATCGGCGCGTTGTCATTTACGTTATTCGCGTCGTGGTTGCTATTTGTTGCTTCCGCCATCTCGATTACGTTCACGTGTTTCGGGGCAGAATAATATTCTTGCGGGTCAAATACGCTGCTATCATACGAGGTCAATGAGAACTCTCGTCTGTGTGTTCGCCTACTGGTCGTACTGTTCGCGTCTTCGGATTGTGTGTGCGCGTGTGAGGGGTGGAGTCTATTTTTGTCGGGGCGGTTATTTTGTCCTATTACTCTTGCGTCTAAAATTACAACGGAATCGTCGAATTGGGATTCGCGTTCGATTACGCTGTTCGGGTGTAATTCCGGTTCTGATTCGCTTTCGCTTATTGAGTAGTACGCGTCTAAATTTCTACGCACAGTTTCGCGATTGTCGCTTACGACTTCTTCGGTCGTTTGCACGGGGCTTAGCGGTCTATTTCTACGCGCTCGTCGTGACGTCTCGCTATGGAGCCACGATTGGTTTTGTTCCGCAGGTGGATTTTCGTTTTCCGACATTTACGGTGATTGCGCTTTACATAGTTTGCTTAATCGACTTACATTACAATCGCTAGTCGCATGTTGCTGGTCGGTGCTCGTGCCGCCTTATCTGTCGGTGAGCCTCCGTTGAGGTAGGTCGGCGCCTTCTCGGGTTACGCTGCTCGCTTGTCCCTCGTCGGCCGCTACCGTGTTGTCCGCTGTTTTTGAATCTGGCTGCCTGTGTCTCCGTTGAGGATGTTGCACTGCCTCACTGATTCACTTATTTTTCTGTTTCAGCTGCCGTTCCCGTCCTGCCAATAGATCCTCACGCTGCCACCATTTGTTGTGCCCTTCTTTTACGGCGGGACACTATGGGATTTTTTATTCCAAGGAGGAGGCGGGAATGATTATGACGGTTTTCAATAAAAGACAACTTTAATTAATCCACTCTGAGTTACAATGATTATTCGCGTGTAACGCCCGTCACTTCGAGACTCCAATTGCCCTCTCGTCTCCTGTTGTCGCTTCCTTTTCAATTCTCGTCTTGTCCTTCGATATCGCTGAGTTGCTCGATCGTATCTGGGCCGATCGCGCAACTCATCTTTTGCTGATTCGGCGTTGCGTAATTCTTTCGGGCTTTCGCGGTAGCGTTCCTTATTGTTATTCTCGGTCTTTCTTAGTATTATTATTTTATACTATAATATAATTATTTTATTATTACATTTTGATTGGGGCCGCAACATCCTCAACAAAAATCATCTGTATTATTCTCTAATCTTTTTGATTAACTTACCGCTGTATTAGCCTGCCTTCTTCTCCTCTCTAGCTCTGCCATCCATTTCTCTCCCTCTCTCCTTTACTATTCAGTATCCTTATGATCTTCTCGCCAATTCTTTCTGGTTTCTTCTCCTCCTCTCCTCTTGTGCACCGCTCTAACACATGCTCCCATGTCTCTGGTTCTGCACCACATATTCTACAGCTTCTTTTCTTTATTGGTTCCCAATGGCCGCGCTCAGGCAACACAACTATTGAGTGAGCGCTCATTATGATTAGTTCTTACACTTAGATCCGGAGAAGAACCAAAAGTAAGAACCAATCATATTAAAGAATCACCGACCGCTCACTCAACAGTTGTGTTTCCTGAATGCGGCCAATATCTTCCACCTCTCATCTTATTACCTAGCCTAAATCTCGCTACCCTGATCATGAACTTCTCTTTCCCTTTTTTCTCTAAGTATTCTGGCCTTCTGATTTCTGCTATCTCCCTGTACCACCTGTTATATCTAGACTCTCTGACTTTTTTATCTCTCTCTTGACTCTAAATGTCTTTGTCTCTTTTTGTTATCTCTTCTATACTGCCACAGCCATTTCCTCTTTTCCTTAATTTCTATCTCCTCAGTTGCGTATCCTCTTTTTCCATAAAAGCTTTTTCTCTCTTCTTCCCAATTTGCCTTTTCCTTTCTGACATTCCCTTTTATTTTTTTCCAGCATTCTTTTGCAATCTCATTTCCCTCTCCCCTTTCCAGTTTTTCCTCGTATTTTATTGCCCTTTTACCAGCACTTACTCTCATTCTGTCTCTCTTGGTTTCTTCCCTTATCATGTATCCGGGTGTGCTCCAGTCTAGGCCCAATGTCCACCTTATATACCTTTCGTGCATTCTTTCTATTTTCTCTCTCTCTCTTTCCATCCTCACACTTCTGCTCCATATAAAGCTATGCTTAATTCGTATAACTTAATTCGTCTCATCCAGTCTCTTCCAAATAACTTTTTTTCTATTCCCCAAACCAGTTTCATTGCCATGGTAGCTTTCCTTACTTTTTCGTTTATATGCGCCTCCTGTCCTCCGTTTTTTTTGGAATGTGTAGCCTAGATAGCAGACTTCCTTTACTTCCTCTATTTCTTCTCCCTTCCATTTCCATTCCATTTTCTTCATTTTACCTCCTTTCCTGAATCTCATTACCTTTATTTTCCTTACATTCACTCTCAGCTTTTTTCTGTCGAAATATTTCTCCAGTCTTTTCATCATCTTCTTCATCTCCTCTTCGTCTTCTGCTATAGCTACTATATCGTTTGCGTATGCTAACGTCCAAAATTTTATTCTCCCTACTACCACGCTTCCATCTTGCCCCCTCCTCATTGTTTGCTCTAAGTCTGCCAGCAGTAGTATAAAGAGCATAGCGCTCAGCGGGCATCCCTGTCTGACCCCTTTGACCGTCCAGAAGCATGATCCCTTTTCTCCTTTCACTCTTACCACGCTTCTTGTCTCTTCGTACAGATTTTCTATCCTAGTTCTCAGCTGTTCACTAATCCCTTCTCTTTTCAGTACCTCCCAAATTTTTTCTCTGTTCACGGAGTCGAATGCTGCTTTCAGATCAATAAATGCTGCCACTAGCTTCCCTCTTTTTTTGCTAACAGCCCTTCCATTTATTGGGTTGGCCAATAAGTCTGTGCGGTGTTTTATTTATAAATATTTGATGAATATTTTTATAGAAGGTAATAACTTTAATCAATTATGTATTGGCCGTTGTTATCTATTATTTTTTGGCATTTTTTGGGCAGCTTCATAATTCCCCGTTCAAAGAACTTCCTGTCTTTCTCGGCAAAAAAACAAAAAACTGTTCCTAGTGTTGTTTGACAGCTTCCTCAGAAACGAGGTGCTTTCCATTCAAGGAATTTTGAAGGGAGCGGAACAGATGATAATCTGATGGTGCAATGTCTGGAGAATACGGAGAATGTGGTAAGAAATCCCAGCCTTCCTTTTTGAATGGAAAGAACCTCGTTTCTGAGAAAGGTGTCAAACAACACTTGGAACAGTTTTTTGCCGAGAAAGATAGGAAGTTCTGTA
This sequence comes from Temnothorax americanus, assembly GCF_048541705.1. Taxonomy (NCBI): domain Eukaryota; kingdom Metazoa; phylum Arthropoda; class Insecta; order Hymenoptera; family Formicidae; genus Temnothorax; species Temnothorax americanus. The sequence continues at coordinate 20,743 of NW_027509279.1, forward strand.
AACGAGGAATTATGAAACTGCCGAAAGATAGCAAAAGATAGTAGATAACAACGGCCAATACATAATTAATTAAAGTTATGACCTTCTATAAAAATAATCATCAAACATTTATAAATAAAAAACCGCACGGACTTATTGGCCAACCTAATACATAATTCAGTGCGTATATATTCTCCATTGTACCCCTTCCTTTTCTGAACCCTGCCTGCGTTTCTGGTAATATTCTTCTTTCTTTCGCCTCCTTCTCCAATCTTTTCGCCAAAATTGCCGCGTATATTTTGTAGCTTGTGTTCATTAATGTCACCCCTCTGTAATCTTGTGGTTCTTTACTTTCTTTTTTCTTTACTATTGGTACTGTTATACTTTTTTTCTAGTCTTCTGCTATTTCGCTGTCCTCCACGCTGTATCACATACCTCCCATATTTTTTCCTTCAATCTCTCTCCTCCATATATCCATGCCTCATTTAGCAATCCATCCGTACCTGCTGTTATTTTTCCTTTCATTTCTCTAATTATTTTTTCCACTTCCTCTCTTCTTATTCTTTCCTACTTCTCTTTGCTACCCGTTCTTTCCTCTCCCTTCTTGTCTTTTTTACGCGGTTTCACAGTTACTCCTTCTAATAGCTCCATGAAGTGTTTATTCCATTGCTCCTCCGTTATTTCTTCGCAAACCTTTTTTCTCTACTCTTCCTTTCTCTGTTTATAAATTTCGATACTTCCTTTTCGCTAGTTGCTTTTCTCGCCTCTTTTATAACTCTCTCCCTTTCTGTCTCTTTCTTCTCTTTTATTTTCTCCTCATATTCTTTTTTCTTTAGAATGTACCTCTTTTTATCTACTTCTCTCTTTCTCCATTTAACTAGTTTCTCTCGTGCTTCTCTCCTTAGTCTTACACATTCACTATCCCACTATTTGCTTTTTTTCTTCGATTTCTGGTCTTCTCTTATTTCTTTCCAAACAACAGCCTGTTTTACTGCGTTCTTTATTCCTTCCAATATTTCTTCTATGTTCGCAGTTCGCACCCTCTATTTTTGCCTCTTTCATTCTCTTCTTGTAATTTTCCGTTCCTTCTTTTGACCAATTCATTATTCTCTTTACTCTTTTCTACCCGTCTCTTCTCTCACCAGTTTCTTTTACCTTCAATATTACGGGCTGGTGATCTGAATCAATAGCATCTTCAATCCTTATTTCCTCAGTTTTCTCCCAAATTTCCTAGTTTCCAATTATATAATCTATTACCGATTCACCCCTCCCTCCTATAGAAGATAGAAGTGAACTCTCCGTCTTTGTCTCCCTTTGTTCCGTTCATTATTCCTAATCCTTCTATACACAGAGAGGTTAGATTGACATGTAGACCTTGCGTTTTGCGAACTGTGGCCTATATGTAGATCGGGCTTAACGCGTCTTATTTCTCACAGCCTCCGCCGTTAACGTATTTAATTTTTTAAATTTTGGCAACGTTATTTATATATTTACAGTTTAATGCTACGCTAGCAAAAAATTTAAATGCTTGACATTATTATGGATGCTCCGCACATATTTTATTTTAAATCTTCTTGCATAGATCTCTCAAAGCTATCAAGTGTTTTTTTTTTGCTTGTTTAAAACTTGTTTTTTTTTTGTTTAAAACATGTTTTTTTATACCTTAGTTTAAAACACAAATAAAACAAAACATTGTTTTAAACAAAAAAATAATGTTTTTTGTTTAAAATAAAAAAAACATGTTTTTTGCTAACCCTGCCGATCGGTAACGAGTCGCGCATGAAAATACCTCTAAAATATGGAATGCGCATACGTTTTGCCAATTATTGCAGTTGTACATTGGTAGTTACACCCTTGGGAATTTTTAGCGTTTCTTCGACGTATTTTTTTTCTCGAGACTCCCCGTCCGCGTTTGTACGGAGCGAGATAAAGTCCGTGACCTTCCATGGCGCGATTGTGACGTTGCATCTCTTCCAGCTGACGCCGCGCGGTTTTATTATCGTTCACGGCCTTTGCGACTCCCGCCGCTCCGCCGACCAACGAGCCGAGAACTCCTAATAACGGTAGGATCGGTAGGATACCGCCGCGATTCGCTACCGGAAGCATTCGCTTGGTCTTCTTCTTTTTCTTCGTTTTCAAACCCATACAGAGTTTTGTTTTAGCTTTCATGGACGCCCAGACGGCTGTAGCCGCAGCTCTCTCTCCGAGAGTCGAATCGTTCGCGGTGACACGTTTTCGCGCTTTCGCGGCGAGTATATTGTCTGCCACGTGTCGTTCTGCGAGATCGTTGCTACGCGAGTATGCTATGTCGTGCTCGCGACACGCTGCGTCCAATGGATTAATACCCCGATCATCCTTTGCCAATTGTGTTTCTAAGCGAGTTCCCGGACCGCAAAATTGATAGCCGGGGATATGTAATTCGATAGGAAGCGCGTTTATCGCGCGATTCAACAGACCTCGGCCTATCTTCGGTGGCATTCGCCGCAGTTTTTTATCAACGGCGGCGGACCGTCGATGTGCGTCTGCTGACACGGCAAATTATAATGTATTAAACAGCGCCGATATTGCTGAACCTCCGAAGTAGGTAAACTATGTTAGATCTAGGCCATGGGATCTGAGGGACGGTGAGGGGCGGGTGGTACCCCGGGGGGGGTGGGGTACCGCGGGCGTCGCGGGGGTGAAGGTAACCGCGGGGAGTGGGAGGGGGAACCGCGTTTTTTGGGCGCCGCGGGAAGGGGGTGGGGGAAACCGCGTTTTTCGTGCGCCGCGGGTAGGGGGAGGGGGGGAACCGCGTTTTTCGGGCGCCGCGGGGAGAGGTAAGGGGAACCGCGTTTTTCGGGCGCCGCCAAGAGGGGGAGGGGAAAACCGCGTTTTCCGGCACCGCGTGGAGGATGACCGCGTTTTCAGACACCGCGGGGGTGGGGATCCGCGTTTTCGCCGCGCCGCGGGATGAGGGAACCCGCGTTCGCGTTTTCGGGCCCCGCGGGGTATCGGGTTACACACGGGTATCGGATTTCACGAGATGAGGGGATTCGCGTTTTTCGGACGCCGCGGGGACCCGCGTTCGCGTTTCGCCGCTGGAGGGGTCCGCGGGCAACGGCCGCGCCGCACAGTAGGGCGAATTAACGCCTCACTTTTCGGTCATTTGCTTATAACTTCTACATTTTTTAATGAAATAACTTAAAATTTGACATAAATAATATACGATTATTATACATTTGGTGTATAAAATCAAAATTATTTAATTAACAATTTTTTATAAAGCGCATAGATGATTCTTTTATTTTTTAAATACTTTTTATTTTTTTTTTTTTAAATTGGTTCTATTTAAAATAAATTTTTTTTTTATTTTATACCTTTTTAGTGCTTTATTAAATTAATATGAATAATTATTATCGCATATTTCCTTACTGCTCCGTACCCTGATGTTCTAGCGTGTTCTATTTTATGTTCTATTTTATAGTCTTAAACCTCGGGATGTTTAATTTTTGTGAGTTTTATAATAGAAAAGGAACTGTTTTGTTGCTTCTCACATCTATTTCTTGAACTTAATCATCATAATCTACATCATTATTGCTGAAATATAATAGACATTTTGCATCTTCAGTTAATTCTTTCTTTTTATGTCCCATAATTTTTCGTGAATTAGATATTATTTGATCTAAAGCAATTATTAAATTATTAAAAATATCTTCATTATTTTGTATTTGCGACATTTTTCGCGAATAATTTTTTCTATATTTTTTAAAATATTTATAGTTTGCTTTCTGAGCATCTTCAGATAATTGTCCTATTGGTACGATAGCATTTTTTATAATATTACTGCCATAAATCAATAATTTGTGAACTGAGACTGTATGTAGTATAATACCACGGCATGTAGTATAATACCATGGGTATAATGATACAAATAATTTGGCAGTTCTAAAAGCATAGGATTTGAATTCCAATACGTTAATCCTATTACCGCTAGCAATTACTTGCAACAAAACTCCAAATCGAGTTATTAAATTCTTATCTAAACCTGTAATGGCAGCTGATAATTATGGATTAGCAAAAAATTTTCTGGCCGTGTTGCCATCATTGGATGTACCTTTTCCTTGTTTCACGAAGTCTATCAAAAGACCTGCTTTTGTTCTGAAGGCAGTCTGTATCTCTCTTTTTCTTTGCTCGACTTCTCGTTTATGACTCTCATTTCTCGCTGACCAACATTTGAAATTAATTTTATACGAAATATGTAATAAGCATTCGAAACAGCGAATCTAGCAATGTAATGAAAAAAGTCCGAACGAAAAGTATTCATCTTTCACAATTTTTTGTTTCATTAAATTCAAATTGTTCATTTCATTTGGAGAAGTGCCACAAATATAACATTTCATTGATGATTTAGTGTTTGTCATTATGTTACAGATTTTATTGTCGATCATAGTAAATAAAAGCGTATACTGTATCGAAATACCTTCTTCGGAAACAGTTGATATCAAAGAAGATATTTCTTTCTTAATTCTCTCAGTGATAGCTTTAACTTCAGTTTCTTCTTCCTTCACGAATTTGAATTCGATCGGTCTACAGAAACGAGTTGAGGAAAGGGTATCGTTTGTCCACAATAAGTAGGTAAGCTAGGCCGGTTCTAGGTCATGGAATCTAAGGGGGGGTGAGGGGCGGGGGGGGCGACCGTGGGAAGAAGGAGAACCGCGGGCAGGAGAGAAACCGCTGGTGGGGGGGAACCGCGGGTGGGGGGAACCGCGGGGGAAAGAGAGGGGGAACCGCGTTTTCCGGCGCCGCGGGGTAAGAGGGTCCGCGTTTTCTGGCGCCGCGGGGCGAGGGGACCCGCGTTCGCGTTTCGCCGCGCCGCGGAGTCCGCGTGACGTCACACGGCACGCTCCCGCTCGCGTTATCTCTCCCTCGTAGATGTTTCTCCCCCGTCCCCCGGTTGCGCGCGTCTTCTCGTTCGCGCGGTCTCTCTCGCTCCCGTTCGCGTTCACGCTCACGATCGCGTTTAAATAAATTTATATTATACATAGAAAATTTGTTTACTACCGCAGGATTTGAACCAGAAATCCCTAACTCTTGAGTCAGTCACCTTCAGAATTCAGGCCATTGTCTCTTAATTTACACAATAATATGTATACACTAAAATACTGCAGGCTATTTACACAGGCTATTTGCACAGTTAAAATTTTCACAAAAACACACATAGGACACAGATTACACTGTGAAATCAGATATAATGGGTCTCCACAAGATGAACAAAAAAGACCATCTATGAGGATATACGGACATGTGTCATGTCTGCGAACAGCGTATAACATCGACAACAATCCGTGTATTCTGACAATGCATGACGCACAAAACTTCATATGTTCTGGAGTAAAATAAGAGTATATGCAACACATCTTTGTCAAAGGGTGTAACATATTCATTTCTGCTTGATTTAACACTCTGAAAATTTCGTCTGGAATATCCTCATAAGCTATTTCACTATCATAATACGAATCGTCTGACAATAATGCTTCATCATCAACTTCCATTTCTTCCTCGTCATTCACTTCCATTTCTTCAACGTTTGCTTCAACTTCCATTTCATGTCCTTCAAATTGCAATTCATCGAAATCCATTTTTACAGAACGTTGTATGCCTCAAAAGGCGCAATACACGATGTTACTGTTAAAATCACACAGTGCAGACAGTACAAACAGTCGCGACACTTGAAATTTTTCGACAAGACAAACACGTCCGAACACTATCAAGTATGCCAACCGACTCTTACTTCCAGTCCTCGACTACTGAGCGTACCTTCAAATTCATCCTTCTACATCTCACAATTGTCACATTGTTTGTTTATCATATCTAATTTTATCTCAGCATCTATACAATTGCGCCTTCCGAAAAATCTGCGATGTGCAGTTTTGCACGTGTGCAATGAAGTCACCGCGAGACACGTATGTTCTCGAAAACGATATCGCGCCATTGACTTTCGGTGATTTGATCTGTAAAACTGCTATTAAACCACGATCAAACAGCTATCAAACAGGTATTGAACCGCTATGAAACAGCTATTAAACAGCTCTTGAACAGCTATCAAACAACTAAAACAGCTCTTAAACCGCTATAAAACAGCTAAAACAGCTAAAAACAGCCATCAAACAACTAAAAACAACTAAAAAACAGCTAAAACAGCTCTTGAACAGCTAAAAACAGCTATCAAACAGCTCTTAAACAGCTATCAAACAACCAAAACAGCTATCTGTATAACAGCGATCTGTATAACTGCAATCTGTATAACTGCTATTGAACCGCTATCAAACTTCTTTTAAACAACTAAAAACAGCTTTTAAACAGCTATCAAACAACTAAAACAGTTATCTGTATAACTGCAATCTGTATAACTGCAATTGAACCGCTATCAAACTTCTTTTAAACAACTAAAAACAGCTCTTGAACAGCTAAAACATCTATATTATACTACAAAGTATATGGAAAAAGGAAATAAAACGTTTATATATACATATATAGTTTATTTAAAAAAATCATAATTTTTTTTGGTGTCGCGACCGCACCAGTTAAATATTTTTAATACATTTGTAATGCGCTGAGTGAGGGACGATCACGTTTGCGTTTTCCGGCGCTGCGGGGCGAGGGGACCCGCGTTCGCGTTTCGCCGCGCCGCGGAGTCCGCGTGACGTCACACGACACGCTCGCGTTGTCTCCCCCTCGTAGATGTTTCCCCTCGTCCCCCGTTCGTCTTCTCGTTCACGCGGTCTCTCTCCCCCGTTCGCGTTCTCGCTCCCGACTCCCGGCCCCCGTTCGCGTTATCTCTCCCTCGCGCGTTCTTGCTCGCTCCCGGCCCCCGTTCGCGCGCGTCTTCTCGTTCGCGCGGTCTCTCTTTCCCGTTCGCGCGCGTCTTCTTGTTCGCGCGGTTTCTCTCTCCCGTTCGCGTTCTTGTTCAGAAATTATGCGAAAACTACAAATAGAAAATTTGCTTACCACCGCTTGATTTCAACCTGAAACCCCCGGCTCTTGAGTCAGACACCTTCGGCAATTTGCAACACAACAATGATTTTATACAAAATATTTAGAGTTTTGAACACAGATAAGTTAGAAAAAAGCAACACATGAAAGAAGCTGTAAGCATAAACTGCAGTTTTATTGATATGCAATACAGACAGCCTTCGGACACCATGTCTTTACCACGTAGCACTATCAATTACAAACAGTGCAAACTGAACAGAGATTACATGGTATTATTTGATGTATAGTCCAGTCACTATGTACATTTAAAAAAGACATAATTCTGACCCAGGATTTTTCTTTTGGGGGGTGTTGGGGGGCTCAAGAAAAGCTTAATCTCAAGTTTTCGACCTCTGTTTCCCGCTTGCTTTTTTTACGGGAGTAAAAAATGTGAAAAAATGGTTTTTTTCGCGATAACTCGGTTTCTAATAAAGTTACAAGGTCGAATCGGATCTCATTTTAAAGCTTTTTTTACGCTCTACAAATTATGTCGTATGACATTTTACGTACGATCGATTGTTTTTGAGGCATCAAACAAGAAAGGGAAATAAAAAAAGTATGATATTTAGTTTTTTTCTTTTTACTTATTATTGTCGTCCGAAATTGCAAAAATGCTTCAAATAAAACTTGTAGAGCGTAAAAAAACCTACAATATTCATTTATTATTCATTTCATTTAGTTGAAAATTACGCCTTGTAGAGCGCCTCAAAGTGGAGAGTCGTCGCCATCGCGTCAGCGGCGCGTTGGTTACGTCGATACGCGGCACCGAACGCTTTCGCTAAGATTTCCGATTTCATTGACGCAAAAAAGTTTTTTTTTCTATTTTATCATTTTTCGCACACGAATCTGTATAAACGCTTCATATATAACTTGCACAGCAATAAAAATCGTAAAATGTTCTTATTTATTACTTTATTTTCGTTGAAAATTCCATATCGCACTACGCCTGCAAATAAATCTTGCAAAGCCTGAAATTATTATATTTTGAAACCGTCAAGTTTTCTTAAGGGAATCAAACACGTATTTGCCATTGCAGATAGTTTGTTTTAAAACAAAAATTACACTTACCGTTTCATTGAAGAATACATGAAAGCGTGCAGTTTTATATCTAAGTGACAATATTCTTGTTCATTAATAAATAACAAGTTATTCATGTCTTGAACGTTTTGATGGTGGCTGATTGTCGCCATCGTCTTCTTGAAGTTGAACCTCGTTCGGGTGTTGCTCGTCGTCTTCGTCGTCGTTAAAATAGTCATCCATCTCACTTGCCATAATTTCTGCCGGAGTTATTGAATTCAGGCATGTTTGTCCGGAACAGTGATAGCAAATCATCGAACATTTAATGCCAGCTTTTCGGCAACCACACGAGCCACTGCAGTTTCCCTTGCATTTACATGAAATTAATTGCAGTAGCTCAGCAGGCGCAGGTGGGGCTTGAGTTGTGATTGGCTGTAAACCTGCAAATGTCCTTTTCCAACCCCATTCTTCGGGATCTTTGTAATTGCCAAGCCAAGTCTGCACTTGTTGGTATGTGCGCAAAACATGTTCACGTGCTGAGGTTTTCGTTGGAGGCAGCACGGACAAATTCAATTTTGTGGTCGAAGACGCTTTTAAGAAACGTTTAAACCGAAGTGTGTCTAAACATTTCTCTTGTTTATCACCGCCATACAAAGCGACGAGAAACACTTCTCCGGCTGACACGAGGATTTCGGGATCGATGTTTTTTACTTTGAAAAGTTCCACCGCTGACTGCAAATCCGGCCGATTTTTCAATGTAGTTATGAATTTCAATTTTCCTACGTTGAACAAACAGGACGTGGTATCGCACCCGCTGAACGCATGGAGAAAAAGGATGTTGTCACGTACAAAGTCACCATGTTTGAAGCTTGTTCCACCAAAAATTGTTTCTTGACTTTTACCTTTTGCAGGCTTTTTGAAGAATATGTTCGGTGTATTCGGGGCGAGTCCAGTCAGTAGAACAAGGAGGTCAATGTCTTCTCCAACAATTTCTGCAGAGTCATAAATTTGTAATTTCTCAATAGCTGTATGTACAATTAGTACATCTGCATCTTCGATCGCTTGTCGAACTTCGATTCCAGCTACCTCGAAATGAGTACGAAGCATATTTATGAACTTCTCTTTGTTTGTCTCGTTAGATAGAAATTTGTCTTGACTGATTGTCGGCATTGTTGTTTCGTTGAAAACAAAGTCTGGGCATCGGTTTTTTCTGAGGCGCCTCATTCTCTCCGATGATTTCGTTCCCGCAAGTGTGACATCATTTGTGTAGCCGTCAAAGACGATACAAACATTACTCCCAAAATTGTTCTGGACGTATTTCACATACCTTGAACAAATAAGCTGAAAATTTGTGACTCTGCCCCAGACAACTTTGTGTAATAGGAATCCACCGTCTATTACTTGTGCATGATTGTCTCCGATTTGCACATTTTCTAACGGCGCAAATGCACTGTACAATGACGATTTGGTTCCTTTGCGCATTCCTTCTTCGGAAAATAAAGTAAGTGGAAATGGCGCAAGGTCAAATGCCAAGTAATTTTTAATATCACTTTCCGAATGTTTGGTGATGCACATTCTTTGAAACAACAGCAATGGATCGATCGGAATACTGGTAGATTCGATTGTAACAGAACTGTTAATTACAGCCAATGGCTGAACTTTATCCTTTCGTTTGAAAGTTACAGAGTCGAATTGTTTTCCTACGATGTTTGACATCATGTCATAACCAATTTCGTCTGCACGGTGACAATTAATACTGTCATTTCCAATAATTCCTGTCCCTATCGAAATTAAATTCTCTCCTTCAGGAAATGGATTGTGGGGATGCCAGCCAAAAGTCCAATTTTTCAACATCTGCGTTGTCTCTGGCGACTCTTGTTGGACGCATGTCGACGTGTTGCTCAGTAGTAGCACATGTTATTGCTGCAAAATTTTCAATTTGTTCGCAAACATTTTGAAGAGAGACCATGCCCAACGTCCATGAAGTGATTGAGCAGTCTGACATGCCTCGATGAGTGAACCCTCCAGCTGTCTTCATTGAGCGCATTAAAACCTGCTCGATGGTCTGGTCCGACATGATGCCGGACCAGAACTTGTCCGTTCTGCGAATGGTAAAATACCCTTTTTTCGTGAATGTATCAAATTCATCAGCAGGCATTGTCTCATGAAGCGATCTCATTTGCTGCAAGTAGAGATGGGGCAGACTTTGCATATAGAAAATGGCCGCTGGCATGAAAGTAGGGCAGCATTTTTTGTATGGTATTGAGATGAAGGTTCCAATTTCCGGTACGTTCAGCTTCAATGAAGTTCTTGACCAATGTTACCATTTCGTAGTACTGAACCCATAATCTCGCTGTAGGACTTTGGTTCTTCATTTTATTCAGTTGCTCGTGGAATTTGTCCATAATTTTTAGGACGTCTTTATTGTTGCAGGCTTCTAGCACAGCAGGTCGTTTGAGAGCTTCAGTGAAGTCATCTAATACATCGCGTTCCTCGTCAGTGAACTCCATGGTGTCCAGAATCATTTTTGTTATAGCCAAGTGCGTTAAAATGTGAGCACGAATTGCTCTTGAGTATGCATGTCCGACAAGAATTTTTTTACGCAATTTTCTGCATAAATTAATTGAAAAAGTTCTTCGATTCCGCTGCCCGACATAATAAAACCGATTGATCCTAGAAAGGACATTAGGAGGTGAAATCCTCCGAGCTTTACGATGACTTTGCTCAAATCAGAAGATGGATCAGCAGCTGCCACTATATCGCAAGCTTTCCAATAAAGCGGTTGGTCGAAAGTAACTAAACATGATTTTTGATTGGAACGCTTACATCTTTCGACTGCTTGAAGAAGTGATGTGTATACAGTATCGTATTCAGAAGGTGGTGCATTGATGAACGGAAGGCATATGATTTTGGACGTTTCATACGACAAATCCGAAGTCACTTGCTCCATGAAGCCGTTCCAGCCAGGCGTATCGAGAACACTGGTCCATTTTCCGTATTGCCATATGAAGTCTGGTACAGTAGGTAAAATGTCCCGCGAAATTTTGAACAGGTCATCGATATCAGCGACACGGATGGTTCGCAATCCCGCTGATGCGTGTTTTTGGTAGTTCAGTACTGAAAATCGCTCCCAGTTGAGCAATCTCTGTGGCCGATTTGCTTTCGATGATACGAGGTAAGTGTGAATCTTTTTCAATGGCAGTGGAGGGTGTGATACATTGAATACCACCCATTGCATGAAAAGTGCCTCGTCCATCCAAGGTGTTTGTATTAAAATCAGCGTTGTCAAACACGAACTGAAAAAAAGAATTGTCCAAAACGTTACGTTCTTTTCCATGAATGCTGGAGTTTTCAAACATGGACACTTCTTTATACGATGCGCTGAATCCCATATTTGATAAGATGTTGATGAGATTTTTTGATCCAAACTTTTTATACAAAAATGCTCCAATGCCGATTTGAAGTGGAGAAAGAAATGAGCGTGGTCGTACAGCCGTTATGATTGCATGCGCAATTGAAATACACTTTCTATCCCAAGGCTCAAGCAAAACCGCGTTTATCTTTAGTTATGATTTCGGACAAGAACACTTGCAATGTTTCAGGCACAGCAGACTTCACGTCTTTAACGAAGTCGTCAGGTGGTGGGTAATTATCTGTCTCGTAAATTACCGAACGAATGTCAGTACGAAGTATAGCCGCGGCTTCGCGTAAAACTCGAAGCTTTTCTTCGTGAGGGTCCTTTTTTTTCTCATTGTACCATTTGTCTGTGAGTAGTTCATAACCAACATTTCGGAAACAAACCATAGTACCACGTTTTTGCCTTTCGACAATGAGAATATCATCACCATACTTGTCAAGTAATCGTCTTTTAATGGTTTTAAGATGAGGAATGTGACTTGTTTTCACTTGCGTGACTAATGTATCAAGTGAAAATTGACACTCACTTGAATTATCTTCGAGGTAGGTAAAAATTTGTTCCATAGCATCATCTATTACGTTCTCTTGTGGTCTTCCTACTGGCGTACCTATCACTACTTTAAACACGTGTTCATAACATTTTCTGTGGTATCGAGCTCCAACGGCGACAAGATCAGGGACAAGATTGAGGCGATTCACAATTGCACGAGCAACTTCATCATTGCGACAACCAAGTTTTGTCAGAATATATTCTTTCGACGAATCGTGATTTATTAAAGAAATTCTTACTCGATATTTAGCAGGTACTTTTGATGACGATTCTTTCGCTTCTTTACCGCAAAATAAGCAATTTTTCTTGAAATGGAAATCTGGATGACACTGTTCTTCTCTTGATGTTGATGGTGATTCGCCATTGCCACTTCGCCGAGAAGCCAACGAAGCTAATCTTTTATTCGAATACGTTTTGTAACACGCCCCGTGTACAGCAACTTCGGTCAATGTCTGCAACTTTCGATGATATTCCGCATCTCCTCTTTGCTCGCTCGCCAATAAAAGAGATTTAATACCTCTCGATTTCACCACTTGAACGTCTGTTATCAAAGGTTTTTCACATATAAAACAATCCGAGTCACTCATTGTTGTTCACTAAAAACTGCACTGACAAAATGTCCAAAAACTGCATTAACAAAATGTCCACAAAATTCTCGTTTCGAAAAGCATCCGCTCGCTGCGATATGCAGAAAACGACTGGCAAATGCAATAAAAGGACCGGCGCCGCGGCGAGCAGATGTTTACTATATATAGTAAACATTTGCTAGTATGTTTACTTTATATAAAACCATGAAGAAAACAATGAAGTCTGAAAGCGTTCGGTGCCGCGTATCGACGTAACCAACGCGCCGCTGACGCGATGGCGAACGACTCTCCACTTTGAGGCGCTCTACAAGGCGTAATTTTCAACTAAATGAAATGAATAATAAATGAATATTGTAGGTTTTTTTACGCTCTACAAGTTTTATTTGAAGCATTTTTGCAATTTCGGACGACAATAATGAGTAAAAAGAAAAAAACTAAATATCATACTTTTTTATTTCCCTTTCTTGTTCGATGCCTCAAAAACAATCGATCGTACGTAAAAATGTCATACGACATAATTTGTAGAGCGTAAAAAAAAGCTTTAAAAATGAGATCCGATTCGACCTTGTAACTTTATTAGAAACCGAGTTATCGCGAAAAAAACCATTTTTCACATTTTTTACTCCCGTAAAAAAAGCAAGCGGGAAACAGAGGTCGAAAACTTGAGATTAAGCTTTTCTTGAGCCCCCCAACACCCCCCAAAAGAAAAATCCTGGGTCAGAATTATGTCTTTTATAATCCGTTTTTTGTACATAGTGACTGGACTAGTAGTGGGCCTCCACACGACGCACAGAATAAACTCTCGATCAGTATATAAGCGCGGATGTCATGTTTTCGCTCAGCGTGCAACATTGAGAATAATCCTCGTAATCTCACAGTACACGGTGCACAAAATTTTACATTACCAGAAGTAAAATAAAAGTATGTGCAACACATCTTTTTCAATTCATCTAAGGCATTCATTTCAGCCTGGTTTAATACTCGGAAAATTACTTCCAAAACATCCTCAAACCTTTCACTGTCGTAACACAAATCGTTTGACAAAATTGCATCATCATCAACAATTTCTTGTTCATGTTCTTGTTCATGTTCCAGTTCATTTACCTCAATGTCCATTTCTTCAGGCACTTCCATTTCTTCATCGTTTGCTTCAACTTTCATTTCATGTCCTTCAAACTGCAATTCTTCGAAATCCATATTTACTTTAATGATGAAACCGCGGTGTTGCACTAACGCGTCTAAATCAATTAGACGTTATATTCTCTACCGTCTTCTCGACAGTCCTCTATTCTTTTCCAATATATTTGGTAATAGAGAAACATCCAGTTAGATTGACGATCGGCGATTCCAATTTCGCGACGGATGCTTCCCAGGAAAAAATCTACAAACGCATATATGCAGCCTCTCACTAAGCTTCATACGATGTTTCTTTTAAACATTTCATGATCATCAAAATCCCGCCACATTAATATTTCACGACATTCATAAAATTCGAGAAACTTCCGATGCGATCGGAGATCGGCGATTCCGATTTCCCGACGGATCTGATATCTCGTTACATCGACGGTCTGCGGATCCCCATTCCTCACGAACGGATCGTTGATTTTCACGATCGGTTTCCCTTCAGGATAGAACACTGGTTTGCAAAGTTCTGCATACTCGCTCATATCATGTTAAATTCGATGGGCTTTGATATACAGTAGCATTAAGATGGCCAGGACGAACCAATTGTCTGTATAAGCCGCACGATCAAGCACGCCAACCGACTCTTACTTTTAGTCCACAACTACTTAGCGTACCCTCAAATTCATCTTTCTATATCTCACTATTGTTGTGAGCGCACAACGCACTTGGCAACCGAATTGCCAAGTGTCAGGGAAATTCAACCCTAGCGACTAAAATCGTCAAGACCAAAGGTCCATCGAGGACCGATATCGCTGACGCGAAGGTCAGCGCGGAGCGCTGACCACACAGGTTAATGCTACCGCGGGCGATCCCGAGGTAGCAACGGGAAACCAATATAAGACCGCCGAATCGAGCGATTAGGCAGTCGGTCTGAGAACTCCACGACGTCGCGTTGAAACATCTACGAACTCTAACGAATCGCGAGACGGGAACATTAAATAAAGAACACCTCGTCCAAACCAAGCTCTAGTATATTTAATAAAGTGTTAAAGTGGTGTTTAACAAAGTGTGATCATTAACCAAGCCCGCCAGACGCCCTCATCCCGATCCTTCCTAGCTCGCGAGCGGAGCACGACCCCTTCAGCCGTCTGAACGGCTAACATTGGTGGCAGCGGTGGGATCTGCTCCATCTACTCGCGCAAGAGGACCGGATTTCTGAGCTCATTCACACACCTGAAACAAAACGAGCACATTAGTGAACGGCGGCAACATATCCCGGAGAGGAAAAACCAGCTAAGACACGAGTGAAAAAGACGGTAGCAGCCGTGAGCGCAGAAGTGACACCGAAGACGGCCACGACCTACCGCACGGCATCACCGGCCCGAGCGACGACGCAGGGACACAGCGAAGCAGCATAGCAGCGCGGCAGGGACGCAGCGACAACAAGGACGCAGCCAAGCAGCAAAGCGGCCCGACGACCAGGCGATGCAGACGGACAGCAACATGCGATTCGTGGCGATATTGTAAGTGCGAAAATTATTATATCCCCGAGCGCTAAGTAGATGTCGGACGACCCGAACCGACAGACGCCCGTCCGACAAGCGTCGTTCGTCTACAGCGAGTCCGCGCACCGCGCTTCGCGTAATCTAGCTAACCCGGTGAGTGCGACGCGATCCGAAAGCGAAAGGTTAAACCGGCCCGCTGAAAGCGAAGGGGTGAACCGGCCCGCTGAGCAAGACGGATTAGACCGAGTTCGACAAAATTTAGATTCGCGTTTTGCCGAGGAAGAGACGTCCGGACTATCTCCGAACGTTGTCATAGAACGCGAGTTTCCGTTCGACGAAGTAGACGTAAGCGTAACAGGCGAACGCGAACACCGCGATAATAATACAGAGCGACCGACTCCGACAGACTCACCGACAGACGTCTCCGACGTCACGCCGAGCCACGTGTCACAACGAGGAGAATTTTCCCTCACTTCATACGACACTGACGTATTTGATCCTAACGAGGAGGACTATACGCCTAAAGCTCTCAAAATGAGTCAGACGAGAAACGCGACTTTAAGCCGAGAGAACCGCGAGGACAATCCGGACCCATCTAGAGTGTCCGAACAAGCCGTCACCGAAACGGCGCAAAATGGACCGCCCGCCAGGCGATCTCAGGCCCCAGAGCCGACGCGATCCGAGTTGAGAGCCCCGGACGCCGTGATTACTGATTTAATTAATCTAATAAGCGACATGCAAGAACGCATGGACCGCATCGAGGCTACGGAATTCGACCGATCAGCCGAACTCCTTCGCGCTTTTCGCGAATTGCAGAATCGCGTAGGCCGGATGGAATCCGCCACATACGATTCCGACACGCGAGACCGTCGCGTACACAGCCAGGGCCCGCTGGATATCACATACGGACGAACGCGTAGCGACGTCCGGAACCAACCGGGTCTAGTTACCGGGTACCTCAGCCTTAAAGAAGCGCGAGCAATAATACCCGAGATCAATGGAGATTCGCGAGAACGCGTCCGAGAGTTCATAAACGCTAGCACGTATGCTATGAAAAATATACAGCCGACCAACGAGTCAATGCTACTCGAAGCTATTCTTTGTACGAAATTTAAAGGGAAGGCTATGACAGATTTCGACACGCGCGATATCCGCGATTTTGATCAATTAAAGCGCGAAGTCGAGACAGAATATTTAGGAAAACGCTGCACGACGCACTTGCAGCTGGAATTTAATTCGCTAGCGCAAAAGCCCGGCGAAAGCGCACAAGAATTCGGTAGGCGCGTCGAGAAATTAGCGCGCGAATTGTATGAAGCAATGGAAGAGGGTAAAGGCCACACGCAGGAACAGCAGAAGGCCATCCTTGAAAACATAAAAACTCAAGCGCTGCATAATTTTCAGATCAGATTGCACGACGATATAAAGCTGTTAGTAAGAGCGCAGCGATACGCAAGTTTGCAAGAAGCAATAACCGGCGCCAGCGCGGAGGAAAAGGTTAGAGGCCCCTCCCCGCAGAGCGCACAAGCAACGGCAAAAAATAAATACCCCGCCGCGAATACGCGAGGCGCGGGAAATACCGTAGGACAATGTCACAAGTGCGGAAAGAACGGTCATTACGCGTGAGATTGCCGTACGGGCCGACAAGCAAACAGATACGCGTTGCCGAAACCCGAGAAACCTAGCGGCATTAACACGATAGAGTGTTCATATTGTAAAAAGGCAGGGCATAAGCGCGACGAATGCTGGTCGTTAAACGGGCGACCAAAACCCGAGCGACCGCGCCGAACGAAAACGGAAGCAGTTAAGAAAACGCCCGTGAGTACTGTCAGAAAGACAAGGACACAAGAATCTAGCGAAGAAACATCCTCTCGCAGCAACAGCGAGGAGGATGAGAAGCCTAAAAGGAATAAGGCTCGCGCCGCCGAGACATATCGTGTTGCACAGATAAGCAAGAAGCACGAGGAAGGCCCGCTAGACTTAGTGACGCTGCCCGTACAGGAGGCAGAGAAAGGAGAAATGAACCTGTTATTAGATTCAGGCGCAACACTCACGTTAATAAAAGTGGGAAATTTGAAAGCGAAAGCGATGGTGAAGGAAGAACGGTTAGCGCTAGTCGGCGTAACCGGACACCAGATTCACACGATAGGGAAGATATAAGCCACTGTGGATCTCGGAGATAAAACAATCAGCCAAACGATGTACGCAGAGAAAGACAATTTTCCCATTGACTACGAAGGCATTTTAGGAAACGACTTCCTCTCAAAACACAAAGCAGATATTTCAAATTCGAAAAAGCGATTAAAAATCGGCTCAGCTTCCTTTAAGCTCCGACCTTTTCGCAAGGTAAAACTTCCGCCACATAGCGAAACAATCGTGGAAGCCGTCACCGATCATAATCGTGTCGGCATTGTGCGGAGCGGCAAACCCGCCCCAGGGGTCTTGCAGCCCGTCGAATTTAAATGTCCGATTAGCGTATTGAATGTGACGGACAAGCCCGTGAAGATACTCACTCCACATGTAACTTTAGAAGACCTGCTGCCGCCCGACACCGCGGACGTTCTCTCGTTACGCTCGAGCGACGAGCGCGAAACCATCGCCGAACGACAAAAGAAAGTACGCGAGCAAGTACAGCTCGATCACTTGAACGCCGAAGAGCGAGCAGCCGTAGAACAAATTTGCGATGATTACTTTGATGTGTTCTATATAGACGGCGACCATTTAAGCGCGACTACCGCAATAGAGCACGAGATAAATATCCGGCCAGGTAGCGCGCCCGTGAATGTGAAACCATATCGGTTACCCGAGAAGCATAAGGCCGAAGTGAAAAAGCAAATAGAAAAGATGCTCGAAGACGGCATAATCAGCCCGAGCACGTGTCACTGGAACGCACCGATAATAGTCGTTTTTAAAAAACCGGACGCATCCGGAAAAGTGCAATTTCGCGTGGTTATTGATTTTCGGAAAATGAATGATCTCACCATGGATTCTTTCCCCATGCCGAACATAACCGACATATTAGACCAATTAGGTAACGCGAAATATTTTACCGTCTTAGATTTGGCCTCGGGGTATCACCAAATCCCCATGCATAAAGACCACAAAGGCAAAACAGCCTTCTCCACTCCGGATGGGCCCTTTGAATTTAATCGCATGCCTTTTGGTCTGAAAAACGCACCGGCAGCATTTCAGCGGCTAATGTACGCGGTGCTGACCGGCCTGCTAGGGCTGAGATGTTTCGTGTATATCGACGACATCGTCATATACGGGGCGACGCTAACGGAACATATCAGAAGAATAATAGCCGTGCTACTCAGGCTCCGAAAATACAATCTAAAGTTAAAACCGAGTAAATGCGCGTTCCTACGAAAGGAAGTCGTGTACCTGGGTCACGTGATTTCGGAAAAAGGAATCTCACCGGACCCGTCGAAACTAATAGCTGTCAAGGAGTTTCTGACTCCTAAAAAACTGAAAGACATTCAGTCGTTCATAGGCCTAGCCGGGTACTACCGAAAATTCATCGAAAATTTTTCGAAACTAGCCAAGCCACTGACCAAGCTCACTAGGAAAGGAGAAAAATTTATTTGGTCAATAGAGCAGCAAAACGCGTTTGAATTATTAAAGGAAAAATTAACAACCGCGCCGGTGTTAAATTATCCCGACTTCAATAAAGAATTTATAGTGACGACAGACGCGTCAGATTTCGCAATAGGAGCTATCCTCTCACAGGGAGTAGTCGGCCAAGACCGACCGATAGCGTACGCCAGCCGCGTATTATGCAAAGCGGAACAGAATTATAATACGACGGAGAAAGAACTGCTAGCCATCGTGTGGGCAGTCAAGCATTTTCGCCCCTATCTTTATGGCGTTAGATTTAAAATAATAACCGATCACAAACCATTGATCTGGTTATTTAATGTTACCGACCCCGGTTCAAGATTAATTAGATGGAGGCTTAAATTAGAGGAGCATGATTACGAAATCATACACAAGGCAGGGAAGAGCAACCTAAACGCCGACGCATTGAGCCGTAACCCGATAACACAGGCGTCAGCTGTGCATACGATACAGCAAGAAGAAGAAGATGCGCCCCGAGAATACTCGGAGGAGGAAAAGAAACAGATACTATACGAGTATCACGACTCGCCTATCGGAGGGCACCAAGGAGTCACACGCACTTTAGACCGAATCCGATTGCAACACGATTGGAAAGGTATAACAAAGGATGTCGAGACTTACATCGGCAGATGCGAATACTGCCAAAAAAATAAATTAAGCAGAAAAACGAAGATGCCAATGGTCATCACGGACACGCCGGAACGACCGTTTGAAAAATGCGCTCTCGACATCGTCAGTCCATTAACAGTTACAAATCAAGGAAATAAATATATTCTGACGTTTCAGGATAATTTAACGAAATTTAGTAAGGCGATACTGATCGAAAATCAGGAAGCCAGAACCATCGCCAAAGAATTCGTAACAAAAATCGTGTTAGAACACGGAATTCCGGAGAAAATTCTCACGGATCAGGGCACGAACTTTACAAGCGAAATGTTCAAAAATACGTGCAAATTATTGAAAATCCAGAAGATTCAAACAACAGCGTATCACCCTGAGAGTAATGGGGCACTAGAGAGATCGCATCGTACTCTCGCCGAATACTTGAGACATTATATAAATCAAGATCAAACTGACTGGGACGAATGGCTTCCTTATGCGATGTTTACATACAATACGACACCACACTCTACTACAGGCTTCACGCCTTTCGAATTGGTCTACGGGCACCGACCTGACCTAACGACGGCCCTAACAAAACCGCCGAAATTAACATACTCATACGAGGATTACGCAAAAGAACTACGAGAGCGAATCCGCGCAGCGAATCAAATCGCGAGAGAAAATACGAAGGACGAAAAAACGAAATCGAAACTACAATTTGATAAAAAAAGCAAGAAGGCAACCTTCAAAGTAGGCGATAAAGTACTATTTTATGACGAAACGAAACGACGAGGCCGCTCAAAGAAGCTCGACTCGCAATGGGTGGGACCATATATTATTTTAGAAAAACACGACAATGTAAATTACACGATTAAAATTAAACGAAAGACGCTACGCGTTCACGCGAACCGATTAAAAGCGTTAGTAGAGGAATAAAAAAGCACTCACATTAAAGCAAAAGCAAAAAAAAAAGAGGCAAAAAAAGGGGGGAAAAAGAAAATTGAGAAGAAAACTAACAGTACTCACCTAAAGGTCACCACGTCGCACGACGGAGACTTCTCTCCCCCCTGTGGCCACATCCACGGTAATCCTCAGGGGGAGGATATCAGCCCGAACTGCCTCCTCGTACGAGGGAGGCGGCGAGTCAGGCGATTCAGGCTCTGCAACCTGGGCGCGGGGAGCCCGAGCCACCCGCAACCAGTAGGTGCGCAAACACGCATCACACGTGGATGGCGCGAAAAATCGGTTACATCTAAAGCAACGCATTTTTCCTTTTTTTGGCACTCAAAGCACACTAACCGTAAAGAACCGCTTGGAGGCTAGCAGTAGACTAACGCAAAAATGCGCTACTCAAAAGAAATGACACTTGCTGACAGATAAAGTCAGCATAAAATAATAGATAAATAGAATACCCCCAGGAACATATTCATATTACAGGCTAGCTATCACCCTACACCTTGCAAGGGAAATGACGTCAGAGCCGTTACCATACGAGATGACAGCGTTCACTGCCGAACCCGGCATATATTACGAGAAAATCGGACAACTCCAGCAAACAAAAGCAACATGGAAAATGGCAATACGCATAGACGTAACAGCATTAAACATAAGATATCAACAACTTCAGGAAAACCTAGCACGCATCGAAGAAATCTACAACCATGCCATCAGAAGCACCAAAAACACATGCCAAATCACGCTCCAAACTATTAGGCGAGAAAATAGTAAAATGACACGCAACCTAGAGCAACTACAAACCATTTACCGATCAACCCTAAGTAAACGAGGCCTGATCGACGCTGTAGGCCAAATAAGTAAAACGTTATTTGGCACCATGGACGCTGAAGACGCAAAAATCATAAATGAGCAAATACAGTTGCTAAATAATCAACAACAAACATTGCAACACGCGGCAAAAAATCAATTGAAAATCATTAATGTTACAATAGGTCATATTGAGAAACTAGAACAAACACTGTCATATAACGAAAATTTAATGGCTAACGTTACAAGAAAACTAGAAGAACAGCTTATGTACAGAGAGGGACTAGACGAACAACTATTAGTATTAAACGCTATTTTGAATGACCTCACGACAGACATAAACGACATTACAGACTATCTGACTCACGCAAATCACAATATTTTATTAACGCGCGTGCTCCCGATCGAAAAAATAATCATAGAACTAAGAGAAGCGACCTCACACATAGACAGGAGATTGAATTTTCCATTCAAAATACAAGCCGAAAACTGGAATTCTATCCAAAAATATCTAAATGTAAACGCGTATTATAATAACTCGAACATATATACTATTCTCGTATTCCCATTGATAGCGTACCCAACATACGAAATTATAAAAATCACTCCTGTACCGATACACAATGACCATAATGTTTTCACACTCCTAGAACCCTCTCATACTCTACTAGGAATAAATCGAGAAAATCACAATTATATAATTTTAAAAGAAAGCGATTTAAATGAATGTACGCGAGATAATACCAAATTCACTTGCGCTCAAAATCTCCCTGTCTATTTTATAACTGCGAATGCGCCGACTGAAATACAACTCCTCGTAAAAACGTCGAGATATATAGAAAACCGAAAACAGCGTCACATAATCTCAAATGTAACACTCTGGATTGCAGTATCAGAACCCCAGACATGGTTATTTTCCACTCCAAAAACAACCGACATAATAATTCAATGCAAAGAATTGCCAGAAAATAAAGTAAAACTAGAGAAAACCAGAAAAATCACATTACGCAACAATTGTAAATTAACTACACCAGATATATATTTAGAGACCAAAAACCGAGTGTATAATAAAAATGTAAAAATGTATTTACCTGAATTTAATGTAACAGACACAATAGAAAAAAGCATAACAATAAGCAATAGAATAGAATCCGATAAGGAAATAAATTTGGAACCAATAATCAAAGATCCGACAGAATTAATAAAATTAAGCTTCAATCTGGAAGAAATCAAAAAGGAAATGGAAAATAACCAACCGAACATTTTCACGAATAAAAATATTATATATCCCGTAGGCTCCACAGTCACAATTGTAATAGTAATAAGTATCATAGCTGTAATCATCTATGTAATAAAGAAAAGAAGGGACCACTAAAAAATTTATAATACAAAAACAATCATGTAAAATAGCATAAGACACCTAGATTGTAACCCCTCAAGGGAAAAGAAAACACACATAAATAAACGAAAAACTACGTTTTTCTTTTTCCGCGGGGGGAGGGATGTTGTGAGCGCACAACGCACTTGGCAACCGAATTGCCAAGTGTCAGGAAAATTCGACCCTAGCGACTAAAATCGTCAAGACCAAAGGTCCATCGAGGACCGATATCGCTGACGCGAAGGTCAGCGCGGAGCGCTGACCACACAGGTTAATGGTACCGCGGGCGATCCCGAGGTAGCAACGGGAAACCAATATAAGACCGCCGAATCGAGCGATTAGGCAGTCGGTCTGAGAACTCCACGATGTCGCGTTGAAACATCTACGAACTCTAACGAATCGCGAGACGGGAACATTAAATAAAGAACACCTCGTCCAAGCCAAGCTCTAGTATATTTAATAAAGTGTTAAAATGGTGTTTAACAAAGTGTGATCATTAACCAAGCCCGCCAGACGCCCTCATCCCGATCCTTCCGAGCTCGCGAGCGGAGCACGACCCCTTCAGCCGTCTGAACGGCTAACACTATTGTCACAGCGTTTGTTTAACATATCTAATTTCACAATGATCTCAGCATCCGTACGGATGCGCCTTGCGAAAAATATACGATGTACAGTTTTGCACGTGTGCGATGAAGTCACCGCGAGACACGTATGTTCATGATATCGCACCATTAACTTTCAGTGGTTTAATCTGTATAACTGCTATTGAACAGCTATCAAACAGCTATTGAACCGCTATGAAACAGCTAAAAACAGCTAAAAACAGCTACCAAACAGCTATGAAACAGCTCTTGAACCGCTATGAAACAGCTATCAAACAACTTTGAAACAGCTAAAAACAGCTAAAAACAGCTATAAAACAGCTCTTGAACTGCTATGAAACAGCTATGAAACAGCTAAAAACAGCTAAAAACAGCTATCAAACGGCTATCAAACAGCACTTGAACAGCTATCAAACAACTAAAACAGCTATTTGTATAACTGCGATCTGTATAACTGCTATTGAACCGCTATCAAACTTCTTTTAAACAACTAAAAACAGCTATCTGTATAACTGCGATCTGAATAACTGCTATTGAACCGCTATCAAACTTTTTTTAAACAGCTAAAAACAGCTTTTAAACAGCTATCAAACAACTAAAAACAACTAAAAAACAGCTCTTGAACAGCTAAAACATCTATATTAAACTACAAAGTATGTGGGAAAAGGAAATAAAACATTTATATATACATATATAGTTTATTTCAAAAAATCATAATTTTTCTGGTGTCGCGACCACCAGTTAAATATTTTTAATACATTTTGTAATGCGCAATTCTTAACATGTTTTTCGCACCTTACAGTATTAGTAACATCTAGATTATTTAAAGATTCGATATCTTCGTAATCTGCATCCAAAGTCTCAATTTTTAGATGTTTTCTCGCTTTATTCTCAAGCAGATCCACCAGCCATTCTCGTTTCTGGCATCACTTGACGTACACAAGAGTCGACGTCTCGTCGCCCTTTCCAAGTACAGCCGATGTAATTAGATGTTTTGCCATGCTGTAGGGCACGTTTCCGTCCTTCCATCGTAGTCCATGTTGATTCGCAATCAACCAGGAAGCGCATGATCTGTCGGATTTCGCGAAAAGACTACATGGCATGGGACATGTAAAAATGTAATGTGCCAAAAAGGTCCCGTTTCTCAGAACCGCCACCTCCTTTACGACAAATTTCATCCCGATGGTGAATCCCTGCAGATCGACAAACGTCGGTACGATCATAACGAAACGGCGGAGCAATCTGTATCTTATCGCGGTACATCAGTGTCTCTTATATTGTAATATCTGCGTATATTGCAATATCTGCTGATATTGCAATTTACATGAGTTTGCGCACTACGTTCGACAATGGACAGTATTCGATTACACGATCATGCAAGATGAGACAATAGGCGGTAGTATTTGCAGGTACATTTTCTTTACAATCAAATTCTATTTGCACATCTACGGTGGCGCTCTTGACAGATTCGTTATGTCGCGAGCAATCATTGACAACAAAAGGTCCTTCCATCAGGAATGTATACAAGCTGCAAAGCGTATCGAAGGAATCGTATCCGTAATAAGTTTTACGAAAACGCGCATACATATAGAAAAGAACGGCGTATCGATTTTTAGTAAAATCCAGATTCATATCGTCGTACGGATAAAATTCGGAGTTTAGATAAAGTTTCACGTTGGTCAAATAATTATAGGCATCGAATACGCTAACATTTTGAAACATAATATTCTTGCGGCCGGTCTGCAGCGCAAAGATAACGTACCGCGGCTTCTCCAGCTGAGTCGCCGTTTTGACGGCCCACGAATGCTTGGTCGTGCTCTGCAACATAAGATACTCGTACAGATCCCACGAACGGAAACTGACACTAAAATATCGCCCGCTTTCCAAGGCCTGTAGCATAGATAGCTTATTGACCTCGTTTAACGTAACGTGAGGCATTCGCCACTGTATTTTAAACAATTCGATTTCCGGCTCCGTCGCAGGATTTCCTACAATGCAATTGTTATCGCTACGCGCACATATCAAAATTAATTCGTGACGAGCGTTAACAACGACGCGTTTGTAATCCTCGCAAAAGCCCAGCAACAACTTGAGCGGTACGCAAAAATTGAAGTATCTTTCCGGTATGCTCGATGTAACTGTTGGATGGTAATGGTAAATGTTGTGTTGGCAGCACTTTGCGTGTTCCTGCAAGCGGCGCTCCCTGTTTTACCCCTTGCGTGCTTTTACCGCCTTTTTCGCGCCAGTACCTCCTCGCATGTAAGCCCGCAAGCGTAGCTCGTATAAAAGCGTTCTTTTATACTAGCCTTTTTTTCGTTCTGACATTAAACGCAACGTAAAACGTTAGTGTGTGAATTTATTCTGCGCAACATATCCTGCTATAATTTATCAGGTTATGGGCCCAGTCCCATCGGTTTTTGTAAGAGAGTGCGAATATCGTCGCTTTTGAGGTTATTGGAAGTGTCGGCGAAAACGACGCGGCAAGTACAGAGAGAAAAAAAACGGGCAAGAGAGATGGATACGGCAAATACTGTCACGAGTTTAAAGTTAACCGGAGGAGAAAATTGGGCCGTATGGAAGTTCCAGACTGAGGTCGTGTTAAAAGGAAGAGGACTTCACGATATTGTGACAGGGCAAAGTTTAGAACCGGAGGTAGCAGGGGAGAAGGCAGAGTGGCTGAAAAGAGACGCGAAGGCACAGGAGATCCTGGTTACGAGAATTGAGCAAGGGCCGCTCACACATTTGCTGTCATGTACCAGTTCGAAGGAGATGTGGTCAAAATTAAAGTCCGTGTACGATAAAGAGTCGGTAGTTAGCGTGCATTTGTTGCAACAGAAGTTTTTCATGTGCGAGTATAAAGATGAATCCATGTCGGTTTTTTTATCAAAGCTCGAAAAAATACGGACATAACTTAAGCAGGCCGGGGAGCCTATCTCAGATAAAATGCTCATGACCAAGATATTAATGTTGCTACCAGAACCTTGCAAGCATTTTCGATCAGCGTGGGAGTCAGTTTCACTTGAAAAGCAGACAACAGAGGAGCTTACATCGAGGTTATTAATTGAAGAGGAAAGGGTGAGCTCGAGCGAAAGTGAAGCAGTAGCCTTGGCGGGAACTAGTAGCAGCAGGAGTGTAAAAAAGAAGATGAAATGCTTCGCATGTGGAAGAGAAGGGCATCTATCAAAGTTTTGTACCAGTAAAGTAAAGGAAACGAAGAGCTGTTATTACTGCAAGAAAAAAGGGCACATCGCAGAAAATTGCTTCTTAAAAAGGAAAAAGGAAAGTGAAGAAAAGAAGAAATACAAGAAAGAAGAAAAGAAGGAAGAAAAGAAGGAAGAAGTGAATGCCTTTGTAGGAACCAGTGCTCAGAACAATGACTCAAAGAAGAATGTTTGGTACATGGACACCGGCGCGAGTGAGCATATGTGCGGAAACAGGAAGCTGTTTAAATCATTAAGTAAGAGATAATGCTGCAGTAAAGTGAGAGTCGGTGATGGAAACTTGCTAGAAGTAAAAGAAATAGGTACTGTGGCGTTAAATGCGTATAACGGTCAGAGGTACATAAAGACAGTTTTATCCGGCGTATTGTATGTTCCTGACTTAAAATTCAACTTGTTCTCAGCTGGTTACGTGTTAGGTAAGGGCTATTTTTTGGTGTCAAATAATGAACTATGCGAGTTTCTAGACGGTCATAGTGAAGAACGTGCAATAGCAAAACGCGAAAATAGACTGTTTAGGATGGCCTTTATGCTAGAAGAAGAAACTGAAACGCACTCAGCAGGCTTTGGAGATGAACGAGGGGTAGAACGCAGCACATTTGACGTCTCGGAATGTTATTTGAGTAAGAAGATTGAGAATTTATCTGTGTGGCATAAAAGATTTTGTCATCAGAACTTGGAGCATGTAAAAAGTGTTTTATTGAGAGGTAACATTAAGTTCTTTGACGACAGTGCCAGTTTTGTTTGCGAGAAGTGTTTGGCCGGTAAGCAACACAGAATACCATTTCCATTAAGCAGTTCGAGAGCATCCGACAGAGTTGGTGCATGCCGATGTTTGCGGACCTATGGAGCAGACTTCCCTGGGTGGAGCAAGGTATTTTCTTCTATTGAAAGACGATTATTCAGCGTATAAAAGTGTATTTTTTATCAAGAACAAGAGCGATGTAAAGACATGTATAGAGAAGTTTATAGCGCGTGCGGAAAGAGAAACCGGATGTAAATTGAAAGTTTTAAGGACGGACAACGGGCTCGAATTTGTCAATTCGGAGTTAAAAGCTATGTTGGAGAGTCGAGGTATAGTCCACCAAAAAAGTGTTGTGTACACCCCGCAGCAAAATGGTCGAGCAGAAAGGGAGATGCGAACGTTAGTGGAGGCTGCTCGTTCAATGATTGATGGAATGCATAAGAAGTTTTGGGCGGAGGCCGTGAATACGGCTGTGTACACGATAAACAGGACATGTCCAAGTCCAGTAAAGGGACTAACACCTTATGAAGTATACCATAACAGCAGCGCAGCCTTGGAGTTGTTTAGAGATTTCGGATCGCAGGTGTCTGTGCACATACTAAAGATAAAACGCCTGAAGTGGGACCCAAAAAATGTTAAAGGTTTTTTAATTGGCTACGGAGAAGATATAAAAGGATACCGAATCTACTTCCCTAAGAATAATAAAATAGAGATACACCGAGATGTAATATTTCTACCGCAGAAGATGGCAGAGCTAGATGAAGAAAAGCAAGAAAAAGAAAGGTTTGAGATTCAAGTTTATGAGCAGGGAACAGACAGCGAGAATCAAGGTGCGAGTGAAGAAAACGAAAACAGAGAAAATGAAGAAGAGCAGATGGAGCAAAGTTATAATGAAGACTCAGACAACAGTTTCAAAGAAGCTCTTGACATCAGTATTCACGAAAGAAGTGAGGAAACGAGGCATAATCTAAGGCAGAGAAGCGACCTGAAGATGCCAGCTCGTTTTGAAGATTTCTATACAAGTTTGTTAGCTACAGAGGAAGATCCCAAAATCTACGACGAGGCAATGTCGAGCAGAGACGCAGAAAAATGGAAAAAGGCTATGGAGGCTGAAGTACAATCGTTGTTAGAGAATGAAACATGGAAGTGTGTAAAGAAACCTAAAGACAAAGTAAATATTATAGACTGTAAGTGGGTGTTTAGGCATAAAAGAAATGAAAACGGAGATATAGTTTCTAATAAGGCCAGGCTAGTTGCTAGAGGTTTCCAGCAGTCAGAGGTATCTTTTTCAGATATTTACAGTCCTGTAGCAAGGTTATCATCTGTTAGAATATTATTGGCGTTTTGCAACAAACATGATATCCCTATTCATCAGTTAGATGTTTGCAGTGCCTTTTTATATGGGGAAATAGAAGGGGATGTATATATTTCTTTACCAGAGGGATGTGAAGGTGTTATAAAAGATAAATAGTGTGTATTAAAGCTAAACAAATCTTTGTATGGGCTGAAAGGTTCACCAAAAAATTGGAACAGAAAGTTTTATGAGGTAATGCAAAAATTAGGTTTTGTAAGATCAGAGTATGAATATTGTCTTTACATAAGATCAGAAAGAAAGTATAAAGTTTTTTTGTTGCTGTATATTGATGATCTGCTGTTAGCTTCAAAAGATAGTAAAGATGTAAAGTATGTTAAGAGGATACTAAATAACCATTTCAAAATGAAAGATTTGGGGGCAGTTAGACAATATTTGGGCATGTCTATAGTACAAAATTTAAAAAAAGGGGAGATAATAATAAATCAGACAGCATATTTAGAGAACTTGCTTATGAAGTGTAACATGAAAGACTGTAAAGCAATTTCTACACCGATGGTAGAAAATTTTGATCATAGCGTGCTCAAAGGAACCAAATCAGAGAGTCAGAAAATTGAAAGTAGATGTAGAATGGTTATAGGTTCATTGATGTATGCCATGTTATGTTCACGACCGGATCTATGTTTGTCAATTAGTATATTGAGTAGGTACCAGTCTTGTGCTAGTGAGGATCTGTGGTCAGCGCTCAAGCGAGTATTGCGTTATATTAAAGGTACCATAAAGTTAAGCCTAATATTTAGAAAAAGTAAAGCAAGTAATGTTAACAAAATAATAGGTTTTGTTGATGCTGATTGGGCAGGCGACAAGGTAGACCGTAAGTCTACTGGTGGTTATGTTTTTAAAGTTTTTGGCTGTAGTGTATCATGGGCTTCTCGTAAGCAATCAACTATTGCCTTGTCATCGACCGAATCAGAATACATAGCTTTAAGTTTAGCTACTAGTGAGGCCTGTTTGATAAGAAATCTGTTTTTCGACTTGGAAGGAAAATTGAAATCTGTAAAGATATTTGAAGACAATCAGTCTGTGATCAAAGTATGTAAGAATCCTGAGTTTCACCACAAATTGAAGCATGTAGACATTAAGATGCATTTTGTTAGAGATAAAGTGTCCAATGATATAATATCTGTTGAATATGTTAGTACTAATGAGCAAATTAGTGATGTACTGACAAAACCTTTGGGTAGAATTAAGTTTGAAAAGTTTCGTGATGGCTTAGGTTTAAAATAAGTTTTTGATGTAAAATTTCAGGGGGTGTTTTTTTATATATATGTGGTGTATAGATTTACCATTAAGGGGGTGTGTTGGATGGTAATGGTAAATGTTGTGTTGGCAGCACTTTGCGTGTTTTTGCAAGCGGCGCTCCCTGTTTTACCCCTTGCGTGCTTTTACCGCCTTTTTCGCGCCAGTACCTCCTCGCATGTAAGCCCGCAAGCGTAGCTCATATAAAAGCGTTCTTTTGTACTAGCCTTTTTTTTCGTTCTGACATTAAACGCAACGTAAAACGTTAGTGTGTGACTTTATTCTGCGCAACATATCCTGCTATAATTTATCAGTAACGTCCCAGCCAGCATTCCGCATGAGTTGAGAATCATTATACGATAGCGATATGTAGTTCTTGATGGTACTGGTTATGCCAACGTTTCTGTTGCGATCAATCTCCACACCGTTGAGCTCGTATTGAATCTCATCGAACATGAACGCCATGCAATTATTTGCAAACGTTGTCACAGACTCGTTATTCCTTCTCTTTATTACCAATCGTCCTTCAACGTAGAGAAAGCTTTCACATGGCAACGTGTATAAATCCTGCTGTTGTATGGGTATTCTTATCTCATCGTTATGTCCAAACGTCGTATTGGCGTACGGATTGTACGTGTGTGTCTTAATCTTGACGACGCTGTCGTCAAAGATTGGTTCACCTCCAATGTTTAAGATATTAGCCATTTCGTACGACGAAACCCAATGATTTCAAAAATTCAACGTTCAACGCAGTGAGTTTCTTCTTTGGCGATCGGATTGTCTTTTTGTTTTTCGTCCGTCGCACCTGCTCAGCTTCGTTCAGTACGCGCATCTCACGTTATCGCTGTCATCTTCGTACATGCAGTCTAACGGTGATCTCTTCTCCGAAAAAATCAATCAATCGACCGTCCTGATTTACGACGCGAAGCGTCAAGTCCGAAATGCTCCGTACGATGATCGGAAGGTAAATGATCTGTGCCGGCGTTTCCGATATCTTATATCCTGGTGGCACGCTCGGTGAAAACTCGTGTATCGTGTGCACGTACTTGTCGTTGCTGTACGCACCCGCTGTCACGTTAAACTCTATGCGAATGATGTTTACGTTGATGATATTTAGCGGAACATCCGATTCGTGCCATTGTCGCGACTCCAGCACGCGATTCGTTGAAAATCCCAGCAGCGATCCAATGTTGTTCGGTTTTGTGAAATTTATCCGATAAGCGCACTTGATCTCGCTCTTCATCGTATTGCTATTAGCATGAATAATAATCAATGGGTGCGGTTCATCTTTGTTTGTCGAGACATTATTGGATGGGTCCCATAAAAGAGCGCGTTTCAGATACATGTCTATATCACGCAGTTCGTACGATCCTTCGGGAATGGTAATCTCCTTGTCGTCGTCGTCATAGTAGAATTTATTGTTCAAAGAATTTACATTCGGTATCGTGTGATAGGTTTCAAAATCTGTTAGACCGAGCTCGTAATCGCCATTGCTCAAATCCACGGCGGGTATATACTACTCCGTCGACAGTCGACGGTGTGGGCAGCTAATTTCTCGTTGGAGCTGAAGTAGTGCAAACATCTGCAAAAAATAAACGCAAATATTATAAATTTTTTATACACAAAACATTCTATATATTATTAAAAGAATTATAGGTACTTACCGATCGCAAATGTACTTTGTGTGTCCATGTTTATTAATTTGCGAGCTCACGAGACGGGATAGGTCCTTGATCCATGCAAAATGTCTCACGTTGTCGTTATGCACGTACAGCAGATTTATGTGTCTGTCCATCTTTCGGTCAGTAACACGTATTGGCAAGATAGCAAGTTTCTTGTTTTTTTCTCGATGCTGTACACGTTGATGGAGATGTTGTTGTGATTTTTAAACCGTTTAATTTGATTCAACGTCATTGGAAATTCAATGTCCGTAAGATCTAGTACCGACGTGTAATGTGGATACGACAATTTCTGATCTGTATGTCTCTCGGCTGGATACAGAGCATCCACCACTGACCATGCGAAACATGCATTGTTCATTGATCGCACATTTATCACCGCCTTCTTCTTTTTAATTTCTGGTGGTATTTCCACAAAACACCCCGCGTGCAATGGATTGTATTTGTTCACGTTTACCATTAAATTGAGTATACGCGATAACGCCCATCTGCTATCACGTTCCTGGAATTCCTCCAGCTTTGCTATGGTAAGCTCGATGACGTGTCTCTTGTACCACTCATGCAGATCGGACTCACGAAAGAATTCATAGTTTCTCGTTGCGATACTTTTATTCGCGCGTTTGTCACCCGCAACAAATTCACCATTAAACACTGTGTTAATTTTTACATTGTCATATCGCTGCATGACGTTCCGCACATGACTGAGGGTCGATATGTTTGGAATTTATCACCGCACCAGTCAATATACGGTTTTCAAAAGCCGGATCTATCTCGCGCCATCTGAGTCCTGTCTCACTCGCACTGTATCCCGCACCCACATGTAGGAAACGTTGACGTACCAAGTCATTCAAACCTTCGAGTCTTGCGATACATGCGACCAATGACTGTTTGAGACCGATCGATGACTGATCGATTGATAATCGTGGCCGTTTAATTCGGCTTTGTTCTTCCAATGATTCGATAAACTCGTCACATCGTTGCTCCCACGCGGCAAAGTCTTCCCTCGAATTTAACAGGGTGGATTGCTCCAACAACCCTTGCTCCATGTTATTGCACGATCCTCTTGCTAACGCCATTTGTTGCACTCATGACTTCCAGTTCACGACTATTGAGCGTATCCTTTAGATTGGTCATTTTATATTCTACTAATGATGCATCGTTTGCTTATCGTATCTAATTTCATCTCAGCAGCCGTACATCGGCGCTATTTGCAAAATTTGCAGTTTTGCATGTGTTCGATGAAATCATTGCGAGACACGTACGTTCACGAAAACGCGCCATTGACTTTTGGTGATTTGCTCTCTATTAATGCAGCAGCCGTACATCGGCGATATTTGCAGTTTTGCACGTGTTCGATGAAATCATCGCGAGACATGTCGCGACATGTTCTTCAAAACAATAACACTCCATTGAATTATGCAAAATTGCAAAATTTGCAGTTTTGCACGCGTTTGATGAAATCATCGCGAGACACGTATGCTCTTGAAAAGAAATCATATTTGATGCCAGTAGGTGAGCAATGCCGGTTCCACTCCGGGGATCTGAGGGGGGGTGGGGGGCGGGGGGGAACCGCGGGCGGAGGGGGCCGCGGGCGGGGGGGGGGGAGCGCCGGCGGGGGGGGGGAACCGCGGGCGGGGGGGGGGAACCGCGGGTGGGGGAAAAGGAAACCGTGTTCTTGGGCGCCGCGGGAGGAAGGGGGAGGGGAAACCGCGTTCTTGGGCGCCGCGGGGGGAGGGGGAGGGGGAACCGCGTTTTTTCATGCGCCGCGGGAGAAGGGGAGGGGGAACCGCGTTTTTTGAGAGCCGCAGAGAGGGAGAGGAGGGAACCGCGTTTTTCGGGCGCCGTGTTTTCCGGCGCCGCGGGGCGAGGGGTCCACGTTTCGCCACGCCGGACAGCGTGACGTCACAGGCTCCCGCTCGCGTTGTCTCTCCATCGTAGATGTTTCCCCCGTCCCCCGGTCGCGCGCGTCTTCTCGTTCGCGCGGTCTCTCTCGCTCCGGTTCGCGTTATCTCTCCCTCGCGCGCTCGGTCCCGGCCCCCGTTCGCGCGCGTCTTCTCGTTCGCGCGGTCTTGCTCCCGTTCGCGTTATCTCTCCCTCGCGCGCTCGCTCCCGGCCCCCGTTCGCGCGCGTCTTCTCGTTCGCGCCGTCTTTTTGCTTGCGTTCTCCCCCCCCCCCGTATTTGTATGCATACATTAATAACTTATGTATTTGTTCAAATATGAGGGACGTAACACAATTTTATTACATTTGAGAATTGTATTTTCTCAGGCTATCGCAAATGTAAATAAAGTTATTAATAAGGTTATTTGATTTCACAAAATACCTTTATTGCGCAATTTAAGAGTTATATGACATTAAATCATTAAATTATAACATTTCATATAAACATAATAGATTTGAAAATATTAATACACCGAAGATAAAATAAAGATAATGATATAACGAACAATGACATAGTTTACAAAAATAACTTTCTGCATGTATCACGCGGTATTTAATAATGTGTATAAATTATACACACATTATTACTTACTTATCTAATATACAATGATTTCAGTTCTATAGAAAGCAAAGCATTATTTTACGCATGAACAAGAAATGATACAATAATAATTTCGGTTTGTTATGTAGCGCAACTTTAATTGAGGAAGTAAGAAAATAATTATAGTTCATGGCAACTTATTTACCTGAAACACACAAATGCAATAACACGATTAAGATAAGAATAGAATTTTTAATGGAAAAACGATTAGCCTACCAATATTTTTATTGAAAAAGCGATTATCTTACCATATTTCTTCTTCCTCCTCCTCGTAATCCTCACCGAAAAGTCTTCGTAAATAAAAATGCCGAACTCATTGTGTTCCCACAATACGTTCTGCAGTTCGCGATCTATCCACCTCTCCTCCCGCACCCACCGCCAGTGATCTATATTAATAAATCCTGGGATATGGTAGTCCATACGCAGCTGTAAGATAAACATTAAAAATAATATTTTTTCTTAAAACACGCGCACGCACAAAGGAAACAAATACTCACGCAATTTCGCGGAATGCAGATCCGCACCCACCGGTCCTCCAAGCGTACCTCGATTCTCTCGATATCCTCCGGCCCATTCCACTAAACAGAAAAAAAACAAATAAAAAAACTGTATTACACTGTTCACTCCACTATGTTATACTGTACAACTACATTACACTACCCGTACCATCTCTACTGGAAAGAAGATACTAATAAATCTCCTGGCCCTGTTTGCAACGTTTGTACAGACCGCATACAGACTGTGCTCTGACTTGAGGCAGAGCTCAATTTATAAGGCATCTAAAAATGAAGAGAGAGGGTTGTACGTGATTTATCTGTGACATATTATACTATCAAAAAACTAGTTATTATGAAACAATAATCTTCTACTTACCGTTGCATCTTGCAATCGCGAGTGGATACTCTGAACCGCTATCGAATAAAATGAGAAGCGACCATAGCGCGCGATTTATTTGCAGGGTATTATGTTACGCGAAAATAATCCTCGCAAGAAAAAAAAACAGGTATTGAACCGCTATGAAATAGCTATCAAACAGCTCTTGAACAGCTATCAAACAACTAAAACAGATCTTGAACCGCTATGAAACAGCTAAAAACAGCTAAAAACAGCCATCAAACAACTAAAACAGCTATCTGTATAACAGCTATCTGTATAACAGCTATCTGTATAACAGCGATCTGTATAACTGCGATCTGTATAACTGCTATTGAACCGCTATCAAACTTCTTTTAAACAACTAGAAACAGCTATCAAACAACTAAAACAATTATCTGTATAACAGCGATCTGTATAACAGCGATCTGTATAACTGCGATCTGTAAAACTGCTATTGAACCGCTATCAAACTTCTTTTAAACAACTAAAAACAGCTTTTAAACAGCTATCAAACAACTAAAACAGTTATCTGTATAACAGCGATCTGTATAACTGCTATTGAACCGCTATCAAACTTCTTTTAAACAACTAAAAACAGCTTTTAAACAGCTATCAAACAACTAAAACATCTTTAAAAACAACTATCAAACAACTAAAACATTTTTAAAAACAACTAACAAACAACTAAAACATCTTTAAAACAACTATCAAACAACTACAACATCTTTAAAAACAACTATAAAATAATTAAAACATCTTTAAAACAACTATCAAACATCTTTTGAACATCTTTGAACAATTTTGAACGTTTAAAAATTCAACATTTATTGTATTTAATACAATTTATTTTTTAAACATTATTTATATTATAAACACCATTTCTATTATAATCATTTAGGGAGTAATATACATGTTATATTTGCGATTTAAATAACAGAAGAAAATGATAAATTTATCTGACAGCGTTATAAGCATCTTAAGTACGTTATGTGTATGTGTGTGTGTGTCTGTAATAAAAAGTTGGAGGGGGGGAAAGAAAAGGGGAGAAAAAAACAGAGAGGGGAAAGAAAAGAGAGAAATGTTCTTCTCCATCACTTCTTATTCATCATTATCACCATCATCATCACTCAATGAATATAGAACGTCAGAATGATCTGGTGCTAACGGTTTACAGGGAACATAATAAGCTCTAAAGCTCATAACTGACTATAAACACTTTTTATTCATCATCACATTATTAAAAGCCGTGAGAACTCGGAAAGAGTCTCAGTTCAGTGCGTTTCAATCAACATTAAAAACTGAAAAGTGTTTCCGTTTTAATAGCTTATTTAGCTAGTAAACAGCTTGCCAAAAGTTTTCCCCGGGGTTTCGAACGATCTTAAGTGCATTTTTTATTTGTATTTATATCTAGAAAACGTATGGAATAGGTTTTATTTATTCCCCCAAAGAGCAAAAAATTGGCTTTTTTTAACATTGTCCTTTATCTGACAGCGTTATAAGCATTTTAAGTACGTTATAAGCATAAAGTTCGAATTCCACATTAATTAATTAATTATTCAAAAGTAACACAGTAATGTGGGGATGTTGCGGGAACAAGGACAAAAGCCAGTCAAACATATAGTATAAATTGTGACCAAAGGTTCTTTAGAATAGTTTATTGTAGTAGTTTATTAGCAATACAGAACTATCTACCGATTGCACACAATAATCTCGACATAAGACGTAAGCGTTTAAACTTAAACGTAATTTTTCCGCTCTTTGCGCACGCCGCCAATGCATCGACGCAACACACATGGGTATGACAAGCACAGTATTCCCAACAACATACAGAACATCAATAATACAATATACAATAGTCATCTCTTACTATATATATAAAACTCATCCATATTCTCTAACTTCTAATTCTCTAACTTCTAAATCTATTCTCTAATTCTACTAACTCACTCATTTTCACTCTCAACCAGCATTATACTACTACAATAAATTACACACAATACAGAGCTGTTCACTCTCATAATCACATACTAATCTCATTCATGAAGCTCTATCTCGTAGATTTTACCCCATCTATTGAATCTCGCAAACTCTCTTTCATTGTTTAAATACGCTTCAATACACTCGCGGCACTCATCGGCAGTCCTTATACGCATGATTATTTTTCTACACATAAAGCACATTGTTTTAATACGGATTGGGAACCCATGCAACCGCGATGAAATGCCGTGCCATCGCACTTTTTTTTCAAATTCACGCAACTGAGGGTTAAACGTCAGCACATAGCACCGCTGACATAAGCGCATACGTGGAGATCTCCGTCCCACGTAGCAGGGCTCGAGCCCGATGATGCAGAAACCATGTATAAGATTATCGTATGTCTCGGGATACTCCCGAGGCAGAACCCCGTCCAACAACCTAATATTTATGAGTTGTATCGGCGGTTTCATTTCTATAAATAAAAAAATTTTATGTAATTAAATTTTCACACTGTTCTTAAATCTCTAAAAATAATTTTTTCTTTCTTACCGTATTTTTTCAAACTCGAACAACACAAGTCCTTGTAACACTCAAGAACCACGCTCGCGTGCGAGATGTAGCCAAAGAATGGTCCACTCGCCAAGATACAGATCCATTATCTTCATGGTAAAAGCTGTTTAAGCATTTTTATATTTATGCAATGACTTCATCAAACACATGCAAAGTGCAAATTTTGCATAGCGCCGATATACGACTGCTGTGATCACATAGATTAAATCCACATAAGTCAATGGCATGATACCTTTTTTCAAAGACATATCGCGACGTCCCCGATAATTGATGATTTCATCAAACGTTCACAAAACTACAACTGCTGCTTTTTCAAATAGCGCGCCGATATACGACTGCTGTAGGCATGGTGACGAAATCCCTTTTAAAAAAATTTTGAATTTTCGCCAATGACATGATATTGTTTTCAAGAACATGCCGTAACATTTTGCATTTTTTCGGTTAGCGCAAATGTACGGATGCTGAGATCACGGTGAAATTAGATACGCTAAAAAAACAAACGATGCATCATTAGTGAGATATAAAAAAAATGAATAATCTGGGGAATACGCTCAATAATCGAGAATTGGAAGTCGTGAGTACAACAAAGTGTGTTAGAAAGAGGATCGTGTTATAACATGGAGCAAGAGTTGTTGGAGCAATCCGCTCGATTGAATTCGCGGGGACCTTATCAATGAGCTTTAATCTGTTTAATATATATGCAAAATATTAATTTTTTTTTCATACAAAAGATAGAATATACCACGAGATTAATATTTTATAAAAATCTTACCTACTACTACTATTTTGCGTACTTTCTCTCCAGGCCAATCTTTAGTGACCAAAAAGGTCACTTTCGTCAGCTAAGAGATTGTCGACTCCATCATCTACTTTTTCAGCTTTCCTGTGATAGTTTATGGTTTCTACTTTATCTTCCGTTTTTTTGTTTGATTTCTTAATTGCTTTTTAAAATCAAAAGTGTCGTTGCTATTATTAGATCCACTGTCGCTGAAAGTATTTTCCTTATCATCACATTCACTTTCGGTAGTATCAGAATCATCATTTTTAGGTTTTAGCATTTTTTTTGTCTCTGTGAAGTAATACTCTGCGATAATAACTGTAACGGCTGGACAGACTGTGAATGTCTCGCTTTGGCTATACAAATAAGAAATAAAAAATCTTTTTATTTAAATATTTAAATAAAAAATGCTTATTTTACTGATGCATCTGTTTTTGGTTTAATAATTACATTTATGATCAAAAACTTGAAAAAAGAAATTATATTTCCCATCTTTAGAAAATTTTATTTTTTTAATTTTTTCACAAACATATATATATATATATATATATATACATATTGTGATATTTAATATCACATTAACAGAGAAATTATATATAATTATCATGTACATTAAAACATTAATTTCAAATATATTAAATAATTTGAGTGACAAATTCAAAATTATATACAAATAATTAAATAAAAATAAAATTAACATATAAGAGACAAAAATTACAAAAAAAACATTTTAGAAATATTGGACACAAAAATTATATTGACAAATATTATGACTTCATTATACGATTAAAAATATAAATAGAGAAATAAAAGCAAATTAAATAATCAATAAAAACAAGAAAAATTAAATGATCAATAAAAATTCATAAAAACTTTTCACGTTTATATGTAGTAAAATAATGTGACAAACTTCACGGTATAAAAATTGGACAAAATTTTAATAACATTAATCATATTACATATTTAAACAATATATTATTGAATATTTCAAATCCCTTATGTGCTATGTCTTACCCTTCGATTTTTTAGAGAACTCAATTTCTGTGTATGCATCTTCGAGCATTTTTTAATTCATCTTTTCATGGGCTACTTATCGTACAGTAATTTTTTTTTTTTAGTTTTTTTGTTATTTGTAATGGTAGCTTCAATAAATGATTGAGTAGCCTCATCTCCTTTTTTTTTATCTGTTGCCTCATTATCACTTTTCTATAAAACATTTATATATTTATTAATTCAACATTTTATAGGTAGATGTCAATTTTAGGATAACGATATACATAGTTACATAAAATTGATAAAAATACAGTCATAATAATTTAAACAAAAAGTCTGGATTATAAATACATAGAAAATGTTTCACACAATGAAGAAAATGAATTATATTATATATTATATTATTATTGTCTTATAGAATTATCAAGAGATGCAGCAGCGTCTTGACGCCAAGAAATTAAAAAGCAAATTTTTAAAGCATTGGTCAGAGTCGCTGCGTATATATTCTTTAAATAGTAAATAATTGACGTCCACAGGTCACTTTTAAACTTCGGTATATATATATATATATATATATATATATATACATATATATATGTATACATTTAATACTTAATAATTTAACTTTAATTAGCATATTATACTATATATTATTATTATATATTGGCTTATTGCCATAATCGAAATAATATATATTATGGATTATTTTTTATAAAAATTGAATTAAAACAAAAATCCAAATATAAATTTGCCATTGACCGAACAGTGTTTTTATTTGTTTTCTAATTTCTGTTCTCAACCTACATTAACCTACAGTATGAATCATTAATTATTGTATATTGTGCATACCATTTTAATTATATGCATATAAAAATAATTATTATGCCTACCATTTTTTCTTTTTTGTGTCTTCTCTGTTTTAATATTTCCACCACATGGCGTTGGCGAATACCCCCTCTTTTTCTTAACTTGCCTTTCACTTGTAATAATTAAAGAATTATTATCCTTGGAAGGTAATTCTTTAGGCATTTCTTTGTTTTTATCAAATCTTGATAGACTTTGCTAACCATCACATTGTCATCTGAAAAATACATGTATCATCACTATGAAGGAATTTGTTTACGCAGTAGCTGCAGTAAAATGCATTGTTGTGTCTTTTACTATCGCATGCCTTAAACGATGACAAAATATTTCTGCCGCAGCCACAGCGGCAAACAAATTTGCCCCATCGTTAACACTAAGTCAATCATGAATTTTTTACTCTTTCAATCTTAAATATTATAAGTAAACATTAAAAGTATCAATAACAGTAGTAAGAAAACTGGAAAATATGCAATGTCCAAATATATTATAGATTATTACCAGATTTCAATACTACGTCTCCAATATACTTTGTTCCATTCCAGAAAAAATAAACCTGTGCCCCCTTTTTTGATGGGTTATTATTATCAAAGATCACTTTTTCGTCGGGCACCTCACAATAAGAATTATCTTCATTGCAGAAGATGATAAACATCTTAAACTGTTTGCCAATTAAATTGTTCTTTATACTTTTAAAATATCACTTTATATCTCACACTGAGAACATGCATGCAGTAACACACGTTGTAACCACGGTTGTAACAATTATACTAATGGCTGCATGCATGTTCTCAGTGTGAGATATAAAGTGATATTTTAAAAGTATAAAGAATAATTTAATTGGCAAACAGTTTAAGATGTTTATCATCTTCTGCAATGAAGATAATTCTTATTGTGAGGTGCCCGACGAAAAAGTGATCTTTGATGATAATAACCCATCAAAAAAGGGGGCACAGGTTTATTTTTTCTGGAATGGAACGAAGTATATTGGAGACGTGGTATTGAAATCTGGTAATAATCTATAATAGTAGATAAGCTAGGCCGGTTCTGAACCACATACCAAGGGCGAGGGGTGGTGAGGGGCTGGGGGGAACCGTGGGCGGGGAAAGAACCGCGGGCGGGGGGGGAACCGCGGGGGAGAGAACCGCGGGGTGGGGGAGGGGGAACCGCGTTCTTGGGCGCCGCGGGGTGGGGGAGGGGAAACCGTGTTCTTGGGCGCCGCGGGTGGGGGAGGGGGAACTGCGTTCTTGGGCGCCGCGGGGGGGAGGGGGAGGGGGGAACCGCGTTTTTCGGGCGTCGTGTTTTCAGGCACCGCGGGGCGAGGGGGTCCGCGTTTTTTCGGCGCCGCGGGGCGAGGGGGTCCGCGTTTCGCCGCGCCGCGGGGCGACCGCGTTTTCGCCGCGGAGCGGGGCGAGGGGGTCCGCGTTTCGCCGCGCCGGTCAGCGTGACGTCACACGCTCCCGCTCGCGTCGTCTCTCTATCGTAGATGTTTCCCCCGTCCCCCGGTCGCGCGCGTCGTCTCGTTCGCGCGGTCTCTCTCTCTCCCGTTCGCGCGTTCTCGCTCACGATTGAGTATTTTTTCGACGCCAACAATATTTAATCGTTCAAATCTTAATATTTAATTTATAATTATACATTTAAGTAAACAATAAACGAAGACAGCTTAACAAAAGAAAACGGTAAATGAAAAAGAAATTATTTTTAACCATATTATATACATTTATTTATCATGTAGCGCATTATACACAATAGTATCCAAAGCGTAGGCTAATAATTCGCAATCAATAATTGAATTTTTACCATAAATTTCACGCAAGATTGTAACTGCGTTACATTTATCGGTGATACAATTTTGACGTAAAGTTGTTACAAACTGTTTGAATTTTTCACTTACGCCGTGAACATTTTGACATAGTTGAAAATACACGTTCTCGACGCAATGTTCTAGTTCGAACAGAAAGAGTACTGTTGACGGTTTCATGTACAAGCTGGTGCCGCACGACGTCAATTTTACAATATCTGCGTCACGTATTTTAACAAGCTCCAGATCGCGAAACGTTAGCGATGATGGTGCCGATGACTGCACGAGTCGCTGTATATCTGCATGTTTTTCGATGAATGTCACCCACGTTGCATGTGGCAGAATTATCCGATTGCCTCGGTTATCGCCAATAAGTATATCCACAGAGGACAAAGGTCCCGCGCTGATTCCGACATCCAAAAATTTATACGCTGTTGACGTCAAGGCAAATCTTCTTCCCAAAATACGCGGCGTGTAGCGGGGTTTATCAAAACTGAAAAAATACAATTATATGTTCATAAACGTTTTTGCACAAGTATATATGAAAATTAGCGGTACTTACTCATTGTGCTGTTTCTCACACGTTTCGTCTTGAATCGGAACGTAGTAGTTCGAACCGTGAGTGTTCATCGTATCTGGAGGCTGTTTATCAATAGACACGGTAGTGTCTCGCGCCAAGTACACGCGGAGCGAGACCGACCGTGACTCTTTTACGCGACGCGACG
Source organism: Temnothorax americanus (assembly GCF_048541705.1). Lineage (NCBI taxonomy): Eukaryota > Metazoa > Arthropoda > Insecta > Hymenoptera > Formicidae > Temnothorax > Temnothorax americanus. Next base: position 63,272 of record NW_027509279.1, read on the forward strand.
GGTTGCGAGTACCCGAGATGTTGAGATCTCGATAACGAGTGAACGAATCAAGTTCTAAGTAGGCTTGATCGATAGCTTGGGGTCCAATTAGGGGGGGGGGGGTTTCTCTCATAATATTCCGCAACGTGCCCTACGAGCGGAGATATTGCGACGCAAAGTCCAAATGCGAAAATTTATTTTTAAGATACGTCGTCGTCGTCTACGTCGACCGCTCTTTATAACATACATGTAACAAACAGAGAACGTCACTTTCACTTTTTCGACACTGGCGGCGCAGGTATCGCCAGTTTCGATATCGCGCGCGTATTTCGAAATTAGGTCGTTAGACTTATCGGTCAGGAGGAAGATTTCTATTTAGGTGTAAATTAGGTATATATATAATAAATATTGAGTCAACGGAAAAGAAGGTTCTCTACGCTTGGCAGAAAGTGCCGCTAGGGAATTTTTAAGTCGATTCTTATGAATCAAGCTTGAATTTGATGTCTATGTATCCCAGGTTGCCGATGACGAGGTCCAGATAGTGCGCTTTATAGTTTTCGGTGTCCAGGTGTAATAATACGTTGAATTCGATGTCTACGTGTCCCAGGTTGCCGATGACGAGTTCCACATAGTGCGCTCCGTAGTTTTCGGTGTCTACGTGTATTAATATCTTGAATTCGATGTCCACGTGTCCCAGGTTGCCGATGACGGGATCCAGATAATGCGTTTCATAGTTTTCGGTGTCCAGGTGTAATCGTACGTTGAATTCGATGTCTAGGTGTCCCAGGTTGCCGATGACAAGGTCCACATAGTGCGCTCCGTAGTTTTCGGTGTCTACGTATATTAATATTTTGAATTCGATGTCCACGTACCCCAGGTTGCCGATGACGAGGTCCACATATTGCGCTCTGTAGTTTTCGGTGTCTACGTGTATTAATACCTTGAAATTGATGTCTAGGTGTCCCAGGTTGCTGATGACGAGGTCCACATAGTGCGCTTCATAGTTTTTGGTGTCTAGGTGTATTAATAACTTTAAATCTGAATGGGTGCGTTTAGCCGATACTCCGCTAGCCTAGCAATCGTGAGCAGTCGCTCGTTTTTGCTCGTTTCCTCTCTTTTTAATCCAATAGGTCAAGAAAGAGGAAACGAGCAAAAACAAGCAACTGCTCACGATTGCTAGGCCAGCAAAGTATTGGCTGAACGCACCCAATGTAGGACACGTAGATATCGAATTCGAGGTATTAATACATGTAGACACCGAAAACTACGAAGCGCACTATGTGGATCTCGTCATCGGCAACTTGGAACACGTGGCCATCGAATTCAAGGTATTAATACACCTGGACACCGAAAACTATAGAGCGCGCTATGTGGACCTCGTCATCGGCAATCTGGGACACCTAAACATTGAATTCAAGCTTGATTCATAACAATCGACTTAAAATTTCCCTAGCGACAGAATTAAAATTATGTCATGACATAATAAAAATCGCTGAATTAAAATTATGTCTAGACATAATAAAAATTGGACAAAAATTTAGTCTAAACATAATAAAAATTGGATGAATTAAAATTATGTCTGACGTAAAAATAATTATCAAAAATATCGATATTTGAATATATCGGTACATATACAGTTGCGAACAACATTCAGTAAGACACTCAAATAAAAATAAATAAAGAATTTTACAGTTTACGACTTATTAACATTAATCATGCTTTATTGCGATTATGTTTTATGTTGAAATTGAAAAATATATACAAGGTGTACAACTAAAAGAGTTACAGATTATTATTTTAAAAAAACTTAGCAAAATATTAAATTGTTGTTTTCTTTAGAAATAATAGTCCGTAACACTTTTAGCTTTATACCCAAGCAGCAAAATAGGGCGAAATTACGTTTATTCGACCTTCTGATAGGTTCAAAAGTCTGTTCGACCAAGCCCAACTTAGTCGAATCGACGTCGAAAGAAGGTAAGTGGGGAATAAAGTTGAAGTAATATTACGGTTGAAATTAGGTAATGCAAGGCATTAGTCTGATTCGGTAAAATGAACCTATCAGAAGGTCGAATATCGGGAATATTTTGGTAATTTTGACCAATTTGTGCCCTCTCTTCGACCTAACTTTTGTCTTTGAGACATCTAGTAGATGGCAGCGCTGCACATCACGAAAAAATATATATTCCATATTAGTTCCACCAAGACGGGTCTATGCTACAGTCATAGCATATGGTTCAAACCAGCCATGGAAACTCGGAGTAAAATATTAATAGAGTCCACCACTACGTCGGTTTTGAAACTGAATATCGTGTGACATGTAACAGAAATATAAGTGCGAAAGAAAATTTTCTGTACAGAATTTTATTTTACTTCGTTAAAAGCAACGCGATGTCGAAAATAAATAATTTAAGCAATTATTAATTAATCGTTAATTATTTAGCAATAATATTTTTTGCATTTAGCACAATAAAAATATTTTAATCTTGCACCTAACGTGAAAAGTATCGCAAAATAGATTTTTTTTCAATTCTTAGTTACTCTGAGAGATATAATATAATTTATTTTATAATGCCTATAATTTTAGAAAGCGTTTTGATGTATCATGGCAGACATACTGGTTCTCATAATAATGGCTGATTTAACGTTTTCGTCTGAATTTCGACCTGTAAGTCGAATTTCCCTACTGTGAAAACCAAATACTAAATTTTGAGGGCAGATTTCCTTAATTAGGGCATTTTTACTTCAAAGTCGTTGACTTTAAAATCGTCTTGTCGATCAATAAGGCATTCTGACTAATAAGTCTGATTTCCCTATTTATAAGTTAAATTGACTTCAAAGATCGACTTCGAGATACGGCGTGCTTCGAGATCTGTGGATCGATATATCGAGAAATGCCGGTCGGCTGTGCCGCGAATTTCCCTTATAGGTCATTTTCCGTGGTAATCTCAACTTTGTAGTTAACTCGTAGTACGGCCGCGAGGTTTATTTCGCGCCTAAAATATTCCCTATTAGTCAAGTCAAACACACAAGACTTATATATGGTAAAAATTAGGTAATCCTGACCAATTAAGTCATATCGCCTACGAAATTGAAATTAGGTAATACAACCAGGTCACATTTCCTTCAAATGGGGGTTTAATTTTGACTTATAAGTTGAATCGACTTTGAAGGCATACCTTTGATCAAAATTTAGTCATTTACAACCTATTGTATAACTTTAAAGTCATTAAACTTTGAAGGCATTTTGTAGGTTTGAACTACGTAATTTTCAACCTGTACTTAAGACTTCAAACGCTATTTGATTTTTAAGACATTTTTTATGTCGAAAGTTGGTAATTCTTCACTTAATTAGGGCAATCTGATTTTGGTTTGGTTAAGATGCCCTGCTTTGCTGCTTGGGTACCTAGTATTATATACGGTTTATAAGATTATAAGATATATTGTTTATAAGATTAAGATGCGTAACACTACAAAAAGGCGTGATATCCGTACAAAATTACCTTTTTGAAAAAAAGGTAAAAAAGAGCGCCAAGTACACGCATAATAGTGTATATGTATTATGTTGTTACCCTGCTATGTTGTTACCTCGAAAAAAACAAAGTGGTAGTATTATACCTCCAAATAGCTTTATCCTGTACATACTGTTTATACAATGCGTAATATACTACAAAAAGGCGTGATATCCGCACAAAATTACTTTTTTTAAAAAAAGGTAAAAAAAGGCGCCAAAATAAGTCGTTTTATTTTCGACCCAACTGGCTAATTGAAACCAAATTGCACAACGTTTCGACCGAATTCCGGTCCTTATCAGTGCTTTAGGTTACACCGATCCGCATAACAAATTTACATGCATCGTTGACGTGGTGTCCTGACAACGTCAAGACAAACGCAAAACTAAACAAAAGACAAAATAATACATTAACAAAAAAAAACTATACAAAATCGTCATAATATCGCGCTGGTCAAAAACAATAAATTAATTAACACTGTAAAAATCAGTTAAAAACTTACAATTCTTATGCGTTCCAAAACAAACGGTGAGATCAAAAGGCGCCAAGTACACGTATATAGTAGTGTATATGTTGTTACCAAAAAAAAAAGAAATTGGTAGTATTATACCTCGAAAAAACCTAAGTAACAAGTGGTAGATCTTTATATCTCGAAAAATCTCGAAAAAATCTAAGCAGTAGTATCTTTATTTCCGAAAAATTATAACCCAAGTGATACACGTCACAAAATTATGTTACCTTATCAAAAAGAAGAGTCGCGTTTCAAGTGATCTATTACAATTACAAAAAAGAAATGATATCTCTTTAAATTAGAGCGCCAATTACAGAGAGAACATGTATATTGCCTCAAAAAATAATTGTTGCACTACTTTGAAAAATCTTTACATTGTGTCAATTAGAAAATAATGTATAATGACAATTTTATAAGATTAAATAATTTTATTTAAATTTAACAAGGAAATACAAGATATTTAAATACAAAGTTATTTACATGTGTATTTTTTAATGGCCACAAAGAATTACAGAGGTAACAGTACAAAATAAAAATATTTTATTAAAATACATAAATTTTTCTTGTAAAAAAACTTGGCGCTGCTAAACCTCAAAATTTTAAATAAATAAATAAACTTATTCTATACTTAATTATAAGCCGCATTATCCGCCGTCCGCGTAGTCACGCACACCCATATCACTCACTCCCACATCCACGCTGATAATCATTTAATATTACTCCCATCGCATTCTTCTCTGAATTATTTTTATTTATTGTTGTCCTTATTTATTTAAAATTTCGAGGTCCAATGTACGGCTGCTGCATGGTGACCACCACCACAATCCACATATACGTTAAATGTGATATCTTTGTCAAGAACATTCGTGATGAGATCACCTCATCGGGCATCAAATATGATTTTTTTTCAAGAGCATACGTGTCTCACGATGATTTCATCGAACACATGCAAAACTGCAAATATTGCAATTTCGGATAATTCAATGGAGCGTTATGGACACGTCATCGAGCCTACTTTAGCAAAGCTGGAAAAATTCCAGGAACGTGATAGCGGATGGGCGTTGTCGCGTATACTCAATTTAATGGTAAACGTGAACAAATATAATGCACGCGGGGTGTTTTGTGGAAATACCGCAAGAAATTAAAAAGAAGAAGGCGGTAATAAACGTGCAATCAATGGACAATGCATGTTTCGCATGGTCAGTGGTGGCTGCTCTGTATCCAGCCGAGAGACATACAGATCGGAAATCTTCGTATCCACATTACACGTCGGTGCTAGATCTTACGGACATTGAGTTTCCAATGACGTTGAATCAAATTAAACGGTTTGAAAATCACAACAACATCTCCATCAACGTGTAGAGCATCGAGAAAAAAAACATGGAACTTGCTATCTTGCCAATACGGGTTACTGATCGAAAGATGGACAGACATGTAAATCTGCTGTACGTGCATAACGACAACGTGGGACATTTTACATGGATCAAGAACCTATCCCGCCTCGTGAGCTCGCAAATCAGTAAAAAAGAGCACAGGAAATACTTTTGCGATCGGTAAGTACCTATAGTTCTTTTAATAATATAGAATATTTTGTGTACAAAAAATTTATAATATTTGCGTTTATTTTTGCAGATGTTTGCACTACTTCAGCTCCAACGAAAAATTGGCTGCCCACACCGTCGACTGTCAGGAGATGAATGACTGCGCGATCAAGTTACCGAGCAATAACGACAAGTGGTTGGCATTTAAAAATCACAACAGGAAGGAACGAGTTCCGTTTGTCGTATACGCCGACCTGGAATGTACTCTGGAGAAGATGGAAGCGGATCCGGAAACGTCCAGGTACACATATCAACATCATCGCGTGTTTAGCATAGGGTATACTATATGCGTTGCTCGTACGACGAGTCGTTATCTATGTATCGGTTTCGTCGCGATAAGGATTGCGTCGCGTGGTTCGCCGAGGAGCTAAGACGTTTAGCTCACGACATAAAGACCATTTTGTCCACTAATATACCCATGGCAGATTTCACGCGAGACGAGTGGGAAAAGTTTAACAGTGCAACGCACTGTCACGTGTGCGAAGAACCGTTCGAGCCAGACGACGTGCGAGTACGCGACCATTGTCACCTGACCGGTCGATACAGAGGTCCCGCACATTCGAATTGTAACTTAAATTATAAAGATTCGCATTGCATTCCCATAGTGTTTCATAATTTATCGGGTTATGACGCACATTTTATTATAACTGAAATAGCAACAGCGTACGAAGGACATGTAGATTTACTCCCGATCACAAAAGAAAAATATATTTCGTTTACAAAAAACGTCAAAGCACCAAAGATAAAGATAAGAAAACGTGCGTCAAATTGCGATTTATCGATTCGTACAAGTTTCTCACCTTTAGTCTCGACAAATTGGCATCTTATCTCAGCAAGGATAAACTGCGAATATTGCAACGCGAATTTTGTGAATTATCCACAAAAAACTTTGATTTGCTGACACGAAAAGGCGTATTTCCATATGAATACATTGACTGCGTCGAAAAATTGGAGGACTTGTGTTTACCGCCGCGCGACTCGTTTTACAGTTCATTGACAGGTGACACCGTATCCGAGAGCGATTACGCGCACGCCGTCGATGTCTGGCAGCGGTTCTCCATTCGAACGCTCGGTGATTACAGCGATTTATATCTCAAGACCGATGTCTTGCTGTTGGCCGATATCTTTGAAAATTTTCGCGATAGTTGCGTCGCGAGTTACGAACTCGATCCGGCGTATTATTATACTCTACCGGGTTTTACGTGGGATGCTATGTTGAAGCATACACACATCAATTTCGAATTGCTCACCGACATTGACATTGTAAATAACTTATACGGCTGGGCAATGTGTCAACCATTGCCATACGCAGATTTTAAATGGGTCGACAACGTAACCGATTTTAATGTTATGGATGTCGCGTTGGATTCCTCGATAGGCTACATACTCGAAGTCGACTTGGAGTATCCGCAACATCTTCACGACGCGCACACTGACCTACCGTTTTGTCCGACGCGCGATAAACCACCCGACAAGCGGCAGGACAAGCTCCTCGCAACATTATACGATAAGAAACGTTATGTAATACATTATCGCAACCTGCAGCAGTGTACTCGTCACGGTCTCCGTATATCAAAAATTCACCGTATACTGAAATTCGCGCAATCTCCATGGCTTCGCGATTATATAGAACTTAATACGAAATTTAGGACATTGGCCAAGAATGATTTCGAAAAAAATTTATACAAATTGATGAACAATGCAGTGTTTGGCAAAACCATGGAGAATGTGCGCAATCACGTTGACGTGCGCTTCGTGACTCATTGGGAGGGTAGATACGGCGCGGAGGCAATGATTGCGAAACCAAATTTTCATAGCCGAAGCGTCTTTTCGGAGAATTTAGTAGCAATAGAAATGCGAAAACTCGAGGTGAAGTTCGACAAACCAATCTATGTGGGTATGTGCATCCTCGATATATCCAAGACATGTTTGTATGAATTTCATCACGAGTACATGTTACCGTTGTATCGCGATAAGTGTAAAGTCACGTACACCGATACTGACAGTCTCATTTATCACATCGAGTGCGACGATGTGTATGATATCATGAAGCGTCACATTCATTATAGATTTGACACTAGCAATTATGCGATTGATAATACGTACGGTATCCCACTCGTCAATAAAAAAGTTCCGGGCTTAATGAAAGACGAAAATAACGGTGCGATAATGACCGAATTCGTCGGGCTTAGAGCAAAGATGTACGCCTTGCGAGTGGACGGTAAGAAAGATACGAAAAATGCTAAAAGTGTTAAGAGTAACGTCGTAGCCAGGTCGATAACGTTCGACGATTACACGCGGTGTCTGCGCGACGAAATTGAAATAGCATAAGATCCAAAAAACACGAGGTATATATACACCGTGTCCGAAACGAAAATAGCTCTAAGTCCGTACGACGATAAGCGATACATTATACCCGGTTCTACCGAAACGCTGCCATGGGGACATTATAAAATACCAGTGTAAATATATTGTAAATACCATTGTAAATATATTGTAAATACCGCTGTAAATATATTGTAAATACATTTAGTTATTTAGGAAAATAAATGACTCATATGTATATATGTATATTTTTATACTGTAATAAATTTTTACAATACATTATTCTTGTGTATCCATGAATTGTGTGAATTATCAAATCCTAACCACTTTACATAAACTTCATTCCCTTTTTTGCGCAAAACTTTTTCAACGAGATACACGTCGGGATTAGCAACGCGATGTAACTCGTATTCGTAGAAGCCGCCGGCGACGGGTTTTTCGCAGGAATCTTCCAACAGATACGTCACAGGATTAGTTTTCTGCACTTTAACGATTCTAAACACCTCCGTGGTCCAATTTGGCGTGTATCCTTTTTCGAAGATTGTCTTGAGTTTACTCACGCGTACCGAATCGCCCACTTTGAATCGCGCTGGAGCAGCGATCTTTACATGGCTGTACACCGTTGTTAGGAGCTTGTCGGCGATCTCGGGGGTAACATCGATGAGTCGCATGCCGATAGTTCGATGCTTTCGCGCGTTGTAATCCGATACGAGACCTGGCAGCGAGTGGATCCATTTGTAATTTCCATTGCGCGTAAACATTTTCCACATGTTGTTCTTGAGCGTGCGATTGAATCGTTCGACGACCGATGCCTTCATTACGGAATATGTCGAATAGTGATTGATATTATGTTTCTTCAAGAGTTTCTGCAGAGTTTTTTGTGTTGTAAAATTCTTTCCCTTTGTCAGTCTGCAGATTTTTCGGACATCTGCCGCCGTCTCGAATTATTTTTGCAATCGCCGTGGTAACCTCGGGTCCGCTCTTGGTCTTGAGCGCTAAGGTAAAAGTACCAATACCTGGCCGTTTAAGCATACCAAGACATTTTTTTTTAAATGTAATGCACAAAATCAATTTTATAATAAGAAAATGTCTATATATCGAAAGATTATACTGTTTTCTATCAAACAAGCACAAAAAAACAACATTTTGTGCGATAGTAAATTAATTATAAACAGAAATAATAATAGACCTAATGTCCCAATACATGGCCGGTCAAAAATGGGTGTCCCAGTGTCTAATTTTTGAGGTCCTAGTAACTGACCATAACTTTTATAGTGTGTGTATTAAAAATAATTTTAATAAATAAAATTTTATCTTGTCGAACGCAAACACTTAAAAGGTAATAAAATAAACACCAGAAGTGTTTATTTTGTTTGATAAACAATTTTTTATGTATTATAATTTCGAACAAATAATTCAATTTTCTATAAATTTAGTAAATTAAAAGTAAACAGTTTTGTAATTTCGTAGTTATAAGTAAACGTTTTTTTAGTTTTAAATCTAAGAACAATATAATACCTATATTATTATAATTTTTTATTTTACCTTATTATATTAATTTATTATCTTAACTTATTCAATGAATTTAAATAAAATTTTATAAAAACAGATGTTGCACAGAATCTTTGGCAATAGATTCAAAGTACTTAAAAAAAGTGTAATATTTAATTAACTTTTTCTTGTTTGATTCTAATCTTTTTTTTGCGCCATCAATCTTTTAATCTCTTGATCCAACTTCTTTTTCTCTTCAAGTGCAGCCTTTTTGATTTGCTTTTCTTCGGCCTTTCTTTTTTTCGCTTCTTCTCTAAGCTTTTTTCGTTCTTCGATCTCTTTTTGCTTTCTTAACTTTTCTTCTTGTATTTGTAATTGTTGCTTTTGCCACTCTTCGGAAGTCAATACGGTGGAGACTTTTCTAGCCGGTTTTTTCTTATTTTTCTTATTTTTCATAATATCTGCAGGCCAAACCAGAGATTTTCTAAATGGTGATGGAATGTTCTCCATTGCTCCATTTTCGTTGGTTTTAGTATGAACATATGTAAGAAGAAACTTGTTATAAAAAATTATAAACTAATATAATACAAAATCTTAGAATTGTATACAAACCTTGAAGTTCATCAGACATCTGGTTTTGAATCAAATTATCTGTTACAGGACTGGTATTGGAAGTTTGCTCGTCTATATTTACATTTGGTTGCAGCCCTTCAGGCATAACGCTATGACTTTTCGTGACATTTTCAGTCATTTCTACAGTTATCACACCGCTTTCACTTACATTCGAATTCTGATCATCTATAACAAATATAAAAATAATTAAGTTACTTGTGTTAATTTAGATTTCAAGTTTTAAAATATTGTATTTAATACTATTGTACAAACCTTGAAGTTCATCAGACATCTGGTTTTGAATCAAATTATCTGTTACAGGACTGGTATTGGAAGTTTGCTCGTCTATATTTACATTTGGTTGCAGCCCTTCAGGCATAACGTTATGACTTTTCGTGACATTTTCAGTCATTTCTACACACCTTTCACACCTTCGACTGGAAGGATACCTTTGTGTTTTGCGTACAAAGTACTTCTTGGTACTTTGAATGTAGCAGCAGCCCTTCGTGTCGACATGCCCTTTTTTACTGCTTTTAACGCATTACGTACATCTTCTTGTGTGTATTTCTTTTCATACACTGTTTTTGATCGACTTCTTTTCTTTTTTTCCTTGCCCATCTTACGTTTTCTGTAATAGAGAAAGTAAACAAATTTTGGAGGTTATATATACAACATGTAGAAAAATAAACAAAAAAACTTGAAAAACATGTATAATGTAATATGATATTGCTAGAACTAATGTTAAAAATAAGTTTACTTACGATTTTCGTACGAAAACTGTGCACACAGATCATTCAAACTTGAACAGATGTTACGGCTAGGTACTACAGCACAGAAGTGAGCACATATCGCGGCGATTCGACCGATAACTAGCCAGTCGGTTAGTTATTGGGCAAACAAGATTTCCACGTACCACTAGATAGCCACGTAAATATTTATACAAAAATAACTTACATGTGCAATTTGTTACTTTTTATTTATTATAAATATGTTTAAGATTCTATATCGCTTTTTCTCGTACAGAAAAACTTATTATTTCGATAATTATAGGCTTAACCAGTATCTTACTTCTCTTAGCCATTCCGTAAGAAATCTATTGAAACTCACAATACACTTAAGTATCAGTATTCAAGTATTTTTTTTAGTATCTTAAACAAAGTTTTAAATAGCACAATTTTTAATATAAGAAACTAAATAGTCAAATTATATTAATCAGTAAAAATACGTTTCCAATTTTATTTAAAAAACTTAATAAAAAATAAATCCCCCATCAATGGCCAGGTAATGGGCAGTGGCCCGTCATTGGTACTTTTACCTTACGGCCCATGCGTGCTTGCTCAGCACGTCGATAACGGTGAGTATGTAGTGGTAGCCTCTGTTAAATCGCGTGTATGGTCGCATCTCGACCACATCCGCCTGCTACAGGTCATCGTATCCGCGTACTATGACGCGTCTTCGAGAAAAATTTCTTCTCGCAGGAGCGTGTAATTCTTCCACCAGCCGCCGTTTCTCAGCTGATTGCTTCTTACCAGCCATGACGATGACGCGCAACTGACGCAGATATCAGATGGTTCTTATCTATTCGCGATGATTCGCAATTACATCTTGAATCATCTTTTGAAGTTCGTTTAGGGTAATTTGCATATTATTCTGGAATACAGCAATCTTTCTCTCCATTTCATCCTGTCGATCTTCCAAAATTTGCACGCTCTGCTGCACGTAGCGTTTGTTGGCTGCATCGCCATCATCTACGGGTGGCGCTATCCGTCGAATCTAGCGCGATTTCGCGTCAAAGTCGGTGGCGACCATGCAAAGAGCGTTATCTCGCACGTAATTTCTGATTAATCCTCTCCATTGATAGTACGGTTCCGCACCGCCTCTTCCGAGCGATATACCAAACTTGTTGATCGGCATTTTGATGTTGATTGAATGACTCGCTGTCGCGCCACTTAATTTATAATAAGTCCAGCCTCGCGAAGTTCTTCGATAATCGACAGGATTTCGTTATCGTGACCGGTGTGACCCGCTAGGCGCGAAGCTTCGAGCAATCGGAGACGATCTACAAGCTCGTTGGGATCGTCCCAATAAACATAGTCGATCTTGTTGTCGTTTAATGTCATGGCGCGCGGTATACCTTTTCCGGCTTTTTTACCCGAAATCGACTGTGCAATTATATGGTCGATCTTGTTGCTTGTCATGGCACGCGGTATACTTTTTCCAGCTTTTTTACCTGAAATCAACGGCCCGATTATATGTGTGTACTTGTATCCCCCATTGCCCTTTATTTGAGCGTGAGCATCATAACTGCGTTTATGGACACTCGTCATCAACAGAATGCTCTTGTACGTTTGCATATCGTCCTCCGTGTAGATATTGTCATCGGGATATTTCTTAAAGATTAATTCGAAAAGACCGCGTGTGCCATTGTATCGTATGCCGTCGATAATTATGTTGTCCGCATGGTTCAAGTCAAAACGTTTATTACCGAGCATCATTCCATCGTTGGTGAATTTAACACCGTACGCGATGTCCATACCGCTTTCTTCATCGCCGCTCAGAACTGCCCCGATGTACTTTTGGCTCAATGGACCCAATTCCCAATTGATCTCGCAACGTTTCTTGACCCTCAGATGTTTGCTGTCGAACGGACATCACAAGTGGGTCATTCGTGGTTTCAAAAACATCTTCGTTTGCAAGCACTGTGTGTTGTATGGAAGACGCAGAGGTTATCGGTGGTTCATTCAATGAACCTTTCGATCGTTTCGGTTTACGCGGTTGTAAAGTTTTTGTTATTTCGCTCAAATTAGATGGCACATTTATCGATCGTTTCAACGTAACCGGAGTTGAAGCCATTACAGAGTCGTTGAGGCCGTCCTCTACCTTCTCGGGTCGAAAAAATATATATTTTTTTTTTCATAAATCACATCTACAACATGTGTAGAAAATGTGTGCCAAAGGATTTTTCGATATTCGAAGTGGTTCACAAGTTACGGCCCTGGAACGGAGCAGGTATACAGAGCGCGCGCCCGGCTGCTCCGAAAGCCAAGCAGATGTTTTCGAATATTGACTGAGACGCCGTGAAGCGTCGGTTAGTTCAGTTTTGCTGTGGCAGTTGCAAAGAAGTGGCACTTCCAAGAAGAAGAGGAAGGCCTATTGTATGGTCCAGGCATAGCAGATTGACGGTGAGATGAAACTTTCAGTATAAATCACATGCGCAAACTTTCAAACGCGTTTTTCTCGAAACACCATTTTTCGAAACGGTGACCACGATATTTCAGAAACTACTGCACAGATCTTGTTGAAATTTATACAGCATCTTTAATATGTTATAAGCCAGCGATTGAACTAGGATTATCGTGATTGCTTCGATAGTTTTTTTTCTACGAGCGAAAAATTTGATAAAAAATGAGTAAAAATAGAATGTAATTTTCAAAAGTGTATAAGAAAGTCAATTTTTGTAATTTACAATTCACTCTAGTTCAATCGCTAGTCTTAAATATGAAGATTAAAACGCCGTTTGGTTTTTTGATTTCAGATAAGCAGAACAGCCGCAATCTTGGTCACCGTCAAGCCCCTCTTTTACTTGATGTCTTCCTGTCGGCCACTATAACTTTTATTTTATTATATATTTTGACTTTAAAAAATTTGTAAAGCTTATTTAAATGTTCATCAAGATTATGCAAAAACAATGAGATTGATTATTTTGATGGTTTGCCCGTAAAAAATTATTGAAAAAGCCGTAAAAAAACAGCCGAGAAGGTAGAGGACGGCCTTAAACGAGGCGTTTGGTCGTTGTCGTTTGAGCTTCGGCTCTTCGTCTTCCCACGCCGTTTCATTCTCAATCTTTGACACGTCAGATTCTTTGTCAGCTACGGTGTTTTCGACAATCTGCCTTAGAGGTTCGATGACGGGCTTAAAGTGTCTCTCCAACGCATCTTCCTCGATTTTACCAGTTTTCAAGGCGTGATATTTTTTGCGAATCGAATTGCTCGTTTTCGCAATATCTTTCACGATCCTCTCGCGCTCTCTAATCTCCTCGCTGCTGTCCATGTTGCGCTAACGTTGTTCAATCGACGCGTCGACAACAACTAACCACATTTTGGTATCGCAAAGTCGTTAAATCCTTTTCTGTATCGACCATTCGAAATCGCGCTGTCCTTGTCTATCACCACGAATCCGTACTTTTGTTGCCAACACGTATGACACAATTTACTGAAATCATTGTAAGACATATCTGTGTTTACGTAATTGCTGTATATGTATTTCAGATTGGTACCATCCTGTTTAAACAGAATCAATAAATTCGCGTTGTCGCGTATAAGATGCTTCGGTATCTTCGCATACGTCTGACAAAGATAGAAAGAGTCAATGTCCGCGTGCCGGCCCATTGCAAAGTATTTTCTTATCGTATCCTGCTTGTCGCATGCCACGTCATCAAAGATAAAAATAGAATTCGGGAGCGCCTCGCTCGGCGGAATGACGTCACTGTTATTCGAGAACGTAAAGTAGCCAATCTTTTCTATCGGTGTTAGTATATTCTCCAAATATCGATATTTCGGTTGTTGCAACGATTTCGAGTACACATACACGTTCTCGAAACGTACACCGTGCGGACTTTCCAGCAAGCTTATCAAAACGTTTGTCTTGCCGCAATTCGACGGACCGCAGATGATACCGCGTATAGAAATCGGTAGCATGCCTCCATGTTTGCGTACCTCTTTTGTTAACGGCATCCTATCGTCAAAGTTTGTCACTTTGATCGTCCGCGATTGTCGTACGAACCGCATTTTACCTCCCCTCCACAACAAATAAATAATAATATCGAGAAAGCTGGCCTATTTATAGAGACGCGTAGAGCTGAGATGCTCAGTCGTTAAAATGTTTTTGCTCGTGTCGGATAACAGCGATATTTACGATTTAACCGCCGAGCAGTTAAACTATATACCAAAGTAATAAATTTCTTTTCGCCAGTAAATAGAATAACAATTAAAGTAATTTAAATCGACCTGACTGGCAATATATATAACGTCTTTCCGATATGAACATTGAAAAAACCGTGAGCCAACTTGGTTTGTCGGATTCACACAGCACTTTTTTCAGATCGATATCGAGACATTATTAATTTCGACCATAGTTTTGGTCCGTTGATGTAATTTCTAAATTAAATAGTTTTTAATTTTATTGCGAAAAAATATCACCCCAGCCAGGGTTTGAACCTGGAACCTCCCGTATACCGTGCGGGTGTCGTGCCAATTCGACCACTGAGGCTGTGGTAATATTTATCGCAATAACAACTGTAAGATGGAGCACCGATTATTAGGTCGACGGTGTATAATAAACAGAATAATAAATTTCTCTTCGCCAGTAAATAGAATAACAATTAAAGTAATTTAAATCGACCTGACTGGCAATATATATAACGTCTTTCCGATATGAACATTGAAAAAACTTTAGAAATTACATCAACGGACCAAAACTATGGTCGAAATTAATAATGTCTCGATATCGATCTGAAAAAAGTGCTGTGTGAATCCGACAAACCAAGTTGGCTCACGGTTTTTTCAATGTTCATATCGGAAAGACGTTATATATATTGCCAGTCAGGTCGATTTAAATTACTTTAATTGTTATTCTATTTACTGGCGAAAAGAAATTTATTATTCTGTTTATTATACACCGTCGACCTAATAATCGGTGCTCCATCTTACAGTTGTTATTGCGATAAATATTACCACAGCCTCAGTGGTCGAATTGGCACGACACCCGCACGGTATACGGGAGGTTCCAGGTTCAAACCCTGGCTGGGGTGATATTTTTTCGCAATAAAATTAAAAACTATTTAATTTAGAAATTACATCAACGGACCAAAACTATGGTCGAAATTAATAATGTCTCGATATCGATCTGAAAAAAGTGCTGTGTGAATCCGACAAACCAAGTTGGCTCACGGTTTTTTCAATGTTCATATCGGAAAGACGTTATATATATTGCCAGTCAGGTCGATTTAAATTACTTTAATTGTTATTCTATTTACTGGCGAAAAGAAATTTATTATTCTGTTTATTATACACCGTCGACCTAATAATCGGTGCTCCATCTTACAGTTGTTATTGCGATAAATATTACCACAGCCTCAGTGGTCGAATTGGCACGACACCCGCACGGTATACGGGAGATTCCAGGTTCAAACCCTGGCTGGGGTGATATTTTTTCGCAATAAAATTAAAAACTATTTAATTTAGAAATTACATCAACGGACCAAAACTATGGTCGAAATTAATAATGTCTCGATATCGATCTGAAAAAAGTGCTGTGTGAATCCGACAAACCAAGTTGGCTCACGGTTTTTTCAATGTTCATATTGGAAAGACGTTATATATATTGCCAGTCAGGTCGATTTAAATTACTTTAATTGTTATATACCAAAGGTCATTCTACTGCGACAGTTTTATAATCACATAGATTATTTGTGGGATAAGCTTCCCGAACATACCAAGACAGATTCGGAGGTTCAGCAATATCGGCGCTGTTTAATACATTATAATTTGCCGTGTCAGCAAACGCACATTGACGGTCCGCCGCCGTTGATAAAAAACTGCGGCGAATGCCGCCGAAGATAGGTCGAGGTCTGCTGAATCGCGCGATAAACGCGCTTCCGATCGAATTACATATCCCCGGCTATCAATTTTGCGGACCGGAAACTCGCTTAGAAACACGATTGGCAAGAGGTGATCGGGGTATCAATCCATTGGACGCGGCGTGTCGCGAGCACGACATAGCCTACTTGCGTAGCAGCGATCTCGCAGGACGACACGTGGCAGACAATATACTCGCCGCGGAAGCGCGAAAACGTGTCATCGCGAACGATTCGACTCTCGGAGAGAGAGCTGCGGCTACAGCCGTCTGGGCGGCCATGAAAGCTAAAACGAAACTCGGTATGGGTTTGAAAACGAAGAAAAAGAAGAAGACCAAGCAAATACTTCCGGTAGCGAAACGCGGCGGTATCCTACCGATCTTGCCGTTATTAGGGGTTCTCGGCTCGTTGGTCGGCGGAGCGGCAGGAGTCGCAAAGGCCGTGAATGACAACAAAACCGCGCAACGTCAGCTGGAAGAGATGCAACGTCACAATCGCGCCATGGAAGGTCACGGACTTTATCTCGCTCCGTACAAACGCGGACGGGGAGTCTCAAGAAAAAAAAAACGTCGAAAGGACGCTAAAAATTCCCAAGGGTGTAACTACCAATGTGCATCTGCAACAATTGGCAAAACGTATGCGCATTCCATATTTTAGAGGTGTTTTCATGCGCGACTCGTTACCGATCGGCGGCATACGTCGAAACGAGAGCGGTATCGTGAATTTGGATAATACTGATGGACCGGGTACTCACTGGGTGGCGTATGCGAAGAAGGGAGATCGTGCCATATATTTCGACAGTTTTGGCAATCTTCAACCACCGAGAGAATTGGCGCGGTATCTAGAGAACAATGTAATAGAGTACAATCGCACGCCTTATCAGCGATACGATCAGAGCAATTGCGGACAACTGTGTCTGCGTTTTCTACAGTCGGTTGACAATCAATTTAAAGACCGGCGTTACGCTGTTTAATCTCAGTATTCATTCAAACATGTCACTGACATTTACGCTCACCGGCAAGAGCAGCATCCTCGCGGTAAGCTACTTTCCCGCCGTGGATTTGAGCGATGGCGATTACGAGCTCGGTCTAACAGATTTTGAAACATATCACACGATACCGAATGTAAATTCGTCGAACAATAAATTCTACTATGACGACGACGACAAGGAGATTACCATTCCCGAAGGATCGTACGAACTGCGTGATATAGACATGTATCTGAAACGCGCTTTTTTATGGGATCCATCCAATAATGTCTCGACAAACGAAGATGAACCACACCCATTGATTATTATTCATGCTAATAACAATACGATGAAGAGCGAGATCAAGTGCGCTTATCGGATAAATTTCACAAAACCGAACAACATTGGATCGCTGCTGGGATTTTCAGCGAATCGCGTGCTGGAGTCGCGACAATGGCACGAATCGGATGTTCCGCTAAATATCATCAACGTAAACATCATTCGCATAGAGTGTAACGTGACAGTGGGTGCGTACAGCAACGACAAGTACGTGCACACGATACACGAGTTTTCACCGAGCGTGCCACCAGGATATAAGATATCGGAAACGCCGACACAGATCATTTACCTTCTGATCATCGTACGGAGCATTTCGGACTTGACGCTTCGCGTCGTGGATCAGGACGGTCGATTGATTGATTTTCGCGGAGAAGAGATCACCGTTAGACTGCATGTACGAAGACGACAGCGATAACGTGAGATGCTCGTACTGAACGAAGCTGAGCAGGTGCGACAGACGAGAAACAAAAAGACAATCCGATTGCCAAAGAAGAAACTCACTGCGTCAAACATTGAATTTTTGAAATCATTGGGTTTCGTCGTACGAAATGGCTAATATCTTAAACATTGGAGGTGAACCGATCTTTGACGACAGTGTCGTCAAGATTGAGACACACACGTACAATCCGTATGCTAACACAACGTTTGGACATAACGATGAGATAAGAATACTCATACAACAGCAGGATTTATACACATTGCCGTGTGAAAGCTTTCTCTACGTTGAAGGACGATTGGTAATAAAAAGAAGGAATGACGAGTCTGTGATAGTGACGGGCAATCTCGATTCGATTTTCAGGAAATCGATCTTTTTCCTCCCAAAATCGAGTTTTTTAAATTGATTCTTTTCTTTTCGATTTTAGCATGAATCGATTCTTTTAATAGAGAATCGATTTTCGATCTATTGATATGTTTATTGTTATTCTTTGAACAGCTTTTACTAGAAACTTTAAAACAACGATGAGCGAAAAAGCTGTACGTTCATTGGATATTGCGCGACGTAATTGCGCAGGTCTACCGAGGCCCAACCACTAGCCAGACAGACTAGACTTGACACACTAGACACTAGACAGAGGCGCCTGGGGCCTGCCTGAGAAATATTTTAATATTTTGACGCTCGCAATTAGTTTCGTGTTTCGTGAAATGATAGAACAACATCGATCGTATTTTACGCACACAGCCAGGATTATCACTGTCCCGTAAACTACGACGAGTCCGAATCTGTGACAACGCTTGCGAATAATTGCGTGGCGTTCATGTTCAATGAGATTCGATACGAGCTCAACGGTGTGGAGATTGATCGCAACAGAAACGTTGGCATAACCAGTACCATCAAGAACTACGTATCGCTATCGTATAATGATTCTCAACTCATGCGGAATGCTGGCTGGGACGTTACATCAAGCATACCGGAAGGATACTTTAACTTTTGCGTACCGCTCAAGTTGTTGCTGGGCTTTTGCGAGGATTACAAACGCGTCGTTGTTAATGCTCGTCACGAATTAATTTTGATACGTGCTCGTAGCGATAACAATTGCATTGTAGGAAATCCTACGACGGAGCCGGAAATCGAATTGTTTAAAATACAGTGGCGAATGCCTCACGTTACATTAAACGAGGTCAATAAGCTATCTATGCTACGGGCCTTGGAAAGCGGGCGATATCTTATGTCAGTTTCCGTTCGTGGGATCTGTACGAGTATCCCATGTTGCAGAGCACGACCAAGCATTCGTGGGCCGTCAAAACGGCGACTCAGCTGGAGAAGCCGCGGTACGTTATCTTTGCGCTGCAGACCGGCCGCAAGAATATCATGTCTCAAAATGTTAGCGTATTTGATGCCTGTAATTTGACCAACGTGAAACTTTATCTAAACTCTGAATTTTATCCGTACGACGACATGAATCTGGATTTTACTAAAAATCGATACGCCGTTCTTTTCGATATGTATGCGCGTTTTCGTAAAACTTATTACGGATACGATTCCTTCGATACGCTTTGCACCGTGGTTACATTCCTGACAAAAGGACCTTTTGTTGTCATTGATTGTGGATGTGCGAATAGAATTTGATTGTAAAGAAAATGTACCTGCAAATACTACCGCCTATTGTCTCATCTTGCATGATCGTGTAATCGAATACTGTCCGTTGTCGAATGTAGTGCGCAAACTCATGTAAATTGCAATATCAGCAGATGTTGTAATATACGCAGATATTACAATATAAGAGACATTGATGTACCGCGATAAGATACAGATTGCTCCGCCGTTTCGTTATGATCGTACCGACGTTTGTCGATCTGCAGGGATTCACCGTCGGGATGAAATTTGTCGTAAAGGAGGTGACGGTTCTGAGAAACGGGACCTTTTTGGCACATTACATTTTTACATGTTCCATGCCATGGAGTCTCCTCGCGAAATCCGACAGATCATGCGCTTCCTGGTTGATTGTGAATCACCATGGACTACGATGGGAAGACGGAAACGTGTCCTACAGCATGGCGAAACATCTAATTACATCGGCTGTACTTGGAGAGGGCGACGAGACGTCGACTCTTCTGTACGTCAAGGGATGCCAGAAACGAGAATGGCTGGTGGATCTGCTTGAGAATAAAGCGAGAAGACATCTAAAAATTGAGATTTTGGAAGCAGATTACGAAGATATCGAATCTTTAAATAATCTAGATGTTACTAATACTGTAAGATGTGGAAAACATGTTAAGAATTGCGCATTACAAAATGTATTAAAAATATTTAACTGGTGGTTGCGACACCAGAAAAAATTATGATTTTTGTTAAATAAACTATATATGTATATATAAACGTTTTATTTTTTTTCCCACATACTTTGTAGTATAATATAGATGTTTTAGCTGTTCAGGAGCCTGTTTTTAGTTGTTTAAAAGAAGTTTGATAACGGTTCAATAGCAGTTATACAGATCGCAGTTATACAGATCGTTGTTATATTAATAACTGTTTTGTTTGATAGCTGTTTAAAAGCTGTTTTTAGTTGTTTAAAAGAAGTTTGATAGCGGTTCAATAGCAGTTATACTGATCGCTGTTACACAGATAACTGTTTTAGTTGTTTGATAGCTGTTTAAAAGCTGTTTTTAGTTGTTTAAAAGAAGTTTGATAGCGGTTCAATAGCAGTTATACAGATCGCAGTTATACAGATCGCTGTTATACAGATCGCTGTTATACAGATAATTGTTTTAGTTGTTTGATAGCTGTTTTTAGTTGTTTAAAAGAAGTTTGATAGCGGTTCAATAGCAGTTATACAGATCGCAGTTATACAGATCGCAGTTATACAGATCGCTGTTATACAGATAGCTGTTATACAGATAGCTGTTTTAGTTGTTTGATGGCTGTTTTTAGTTGTTTTTAGCTGTTTCATAGCGGTTCAAAATCTGTTTTAGTTGTTCGATAGCTGTTCAAGAGCTGTTTGATAGCTGTTTCATAGCGGTTCAATACCTGTTTTTTTTCTTGCGAGGATTATTTTCGCGTAACATAATACGCCGCAAATAAATCGCGCGCTATGGTCGCTTCTCATTTTATTCGATAGCGGTTCAGAGTATCCACTCGCGATTGCAAGATTCAACGGTAAGTAGAAGATTATTGTTTCATGATAACTAGTTTTTTGATAATATAATATGTCACAGATAAATCACGTACAACCCTCTCTCTTCATTTTTAGATGCCTTATAAATTGAACTCTGCCTCGAGTCAGAGCACAGTCTGTATGCGGTCTGTACAAACGTTGCAAACATGGCCAGGAGATTTATTAGTATCTTCTTTCCAGTAGAGATGGTACGGGTAGTGTAATGTAGTTGTACAGTATAACATAGTGGAGTGAACAGTGTAATACAGTTTTTTTATTTGTTTTTTTTTCTGTTTAGTGGAATGGGCCGGAAGATATCGAGATAATCGAGGTACGCTTGGAGGACCGGTGGGTGCGGATCTGCATTCCGCGAAATTGCGTGAGTATTTGTTTCCTCTGTGCGTGCGCGTGTTTTAAGAAAAAATATTATTTTTAATGTTTATCTTACAGCTGCGTATGGACTACCAAATCCCAGGATTTATTAATATAGATCACTGGCGGTGGGTGCGGGAGGAGAGGCGGATAGATCGCGAACTGCAGAACGTATTGTGGGAACACAATGAGTTCGGCATTTTTTATTTACGAAGACTTTTCGGTGAGGATTACGAGGAGGAGGAAGAAGAAATATGGTAAGATAATCGCTTTTTCAATAAAAATATTGGTAGGCTAATCGTTTTTTCACTAAAAATTCTATTCTTATCTTAATCGTGTTATTGCACTTGTTTGTTTCAGGTAAATAAGTTGCCATAAACTATAATTATTTTCTTACTTCCTCAGTTAAAGTTGCGCTACATAACAAACCGAAATTATTATTGTATCATTTCTTGTTCATGCGTAAAATAATGCTTTGCTTTCTATAGAACTGAAATCATTGTATATTAGATAAGTAAGTAATAATGTGTGTATAATTTATACACATTATTAAATACCGCGTGATACATGCAGAAAGTTATTTTTGTAAACTATGTCATCGTTCGTTATATCATTATCTTTATTTTATCTTTGGTGTATTAATATTTTCAAATCTATTATGTTTATATGAAATGTTATAATTTAATCAGTTAATGTCATATAACTGTTAAATTGCGCAATAAAGGTATTTTGTGAAATCAAATAACCTTATTAATAACTTTATTTACATTTGCGATAGCCAGAGAAAATACAATTCTCAAATGTAATAAAATTGTGCTACGTCCCTCATATTTCAACAAATACATAAGTTATTAATGTATGCATACAAATACGGGGGGGGGGGAGAACGCAAGCAAAAAGACGGCGCGAACGAGAAGACGCGCGCGAACGGGGGCCGGGAGCGAGATGCCTACTGATGCCCGATGAGGTGATCTCATCACGAATGTTCTTGACAAAGATATCACATTTAACATATATGTGGATTGTGGTGGTGGTCGCCATGCAGCAGCCGTACATTGGCGCTATTTTTACAAAATTTGCAGTTTTGGGTATATATAAATGATCTACGAGGATTCTAGAGCGCAGTCGAGAGTTTGATACGGTTCAAGTACGTCGCAAACAGCCTCCAGATACGATGAACATTCATGGTGCGAACTACTACGTTCCGATTCAGGACGAAACGTACAAGAAACAGCACAATGAGTAAGTACCGCTAATTTTCATACATACTTGTGCAAAAAAATTTTTATGAACATATAATTGAATTTTTTCAGTTTTGATAAACCCCGCTACACGCCACGTATTTTGGGAAGATTTGCCTTGACATCAACAGCGTATAAATTTTTGGATGTTGGAATCATCGCGGGACCTATGTCCTCTGCAGATATACTTATTGGCGACTTGGCGATAACAGAGGTTAATGGGATAATTCTGCCACATGCAACGTGGGTGACATTCATCGAAAAACGTGCAGATATACAGCGACTCGTGCAGTCATCGGCACCATCATCGCTAACGTTTCGAGATCTGGAGCTTGTTAAAATACGTGACGCAGATATTGTAAAATTGACGTCGTGCGGCACCAGCTTGTACATGAAACCGTCAACTGTACTCTTCCTGTACGAACTAGAACATTGCGTCGCGAATTTGTATTTTCAACTATGTCAAAATGTTCAAGGCGTTAGTAAAAAATTTAAACAATTTGTAACAATTTTACGTCAAAATTGCATCACCGATAAATATAACGCAGTTACAATCTTGCGTGAATTTTACGATAAAAATTCGATTATTGATTGTGAATTATTATAGCCTACGCTTTGGATACTCTTGTGTATAACGCTTTAAATACTATTGTGTATAATTCTACATGATAAATAATTGTATATAATGTTGTTAAAAAATTTTTTCCTTTTTATTTACGGTTCATTTTTGTTAAACTGTCTTTATTTAATGGTTTTCGCATAATTTCTGAACGAGAACGGGCGAGGGAAAGAAACCGCGAGAAGACGAACGGGGGACGGAGGAAAAACATCTACGAGGGAGAGATAACGCGAGCGTGCCGTGACGTCACGCGGACTCCGCGGCGCGGCGAAACGCGAACGCGGATTCCCTCGCCCCGCGGCGCCCGAAAACGCGAGCGTTCCGCGGTGCGGCGAAAGCGTGGACCCCTTTGCCCCGCAACGCGGTGAAAACGCGGACCCCCCTTTCCCCGCGGCGCCGGAAATCGCGGTTTTCCCCTCCCCTTCTAGCGCAACGCCCGAAAAACGCGGTTCCTTCCTCCCCCTCCCCAGCGACGCCCAAAAAACGCGGTTCCTCCCTTTCCTTCCCGCGGTTTCCCCCTTCCCGCCCGCGGTTTCCCCTTCGCCCACGGTTACCCCCTCCCCTCCCCTCACCCCCTCCTCAGATCCCTTGGTTAGAACAAACGTAGCTTACCTACTAACGGGTCTTGTACGAAATAAGTTGTAAAGGCAAAGTAATTAGTAAAAGTTGTGTTTATTGCAACCAAAAGTGTTGGTCAATTGCCTCCCGCCTCTTTCTTGAAAAGATTGAAACCCAAGTGTACCAAAAAGAGGCACAACAAATGGTGGCAGCGTGATGGATCCAGCGGCAGGCAGAAGGGAACGGCAGCTGAAACAGAAAAATAAGTGAATCAGTCTGCAACATCCTCAACGGAGACACGGCAGCCAGATTCAAAAGCAGCGGACAACACGGTAGCGGCCGACAAGGGACAAGCGAGTAGCGTAACCTGAGAAGGCACCGACCTACCTCAACGGAGGCTCACCGACAGATAAGGCGGCACGAGCTGCGACCAGCTACATGCGACTAGCGACCGTAATGTAAGTCGATCAAGCAAATTATGTAAAGCGCAACTACCGTAGATGTCGGAAAACGAAAATGCATCTGCGGAACTAAATCAATCGTGGCTCTATAGTGAGGCGTTAGGTGGAATTACACCTAATCAGCGTAATCGAACGCGAATTCCAACCCGCCGATTCCGTTGTAATTTTAGACGAGCGTTTAATAGGACAAAATAACTGCCCCTTCGAAAATAGACTCTACCCCTCACACACGCACGCACAATCCGAAGACGCGGACATTACGACCAGTAGGTTAACCCACAGACAAGAGTTCTCATTGACCTCGTATGATAGCAGCGTATTCAATTCGCAAGAGTATTATTCCGCCTCGAGAAACGTGAACGTAATTGAGATGGCGGAAGCAACAAATAGCAACCACGACGCGAATAGCGTAAATGACAACGCGCAGATAACGCCAGAGGACGTAGACGCCGAAATCAACCGCCTTAATAGAGTGTTATCTCAAAGGAGAACACCGGCGAGTAATCGTAACCAAATTCCCGGATTACAGCCGGACGATAGAAATTCCATTCTCGACGAGATATTAAACGGAATCCGCAACTTACAAGATCGCGTAAATCAACTAGAAACGGCGAATCCTGAACGCCGCGAATTTCACGCGAGACGCGAGCCAAGTAACCTCCCGTTCGAAGTAACGTACGGAAGAACGTCATATGATATTCGGAACCAAGCGGAGCGCGCAATCGGATATCTACGTTTAAAAGAGGCACGAGACATGATACCTGAGTTCGACGGAACCTCGAGTAAATTACAAGAATTCTTAAGCGCCGCGTCATATGCAATGAAAAACATAAATCCTATGGAAGAAGGAACGCTATTAGAAGCAGTGTTGCTAGCAATGGAGCTATACGACTCCATGATAGAGGGAAGAAATCACACCATAGAAAGCAAGCAAACTATATTAAAAACAATTCAACAACAGGCATTACAGAATTTCCAATTAGGATTGAGAGACGAGATCAAGTTACTTGTCCGAGCTCAGCATTTAGCAACATTGCAAGAAGCGATTGCCGGAGCGAGCGCCGAGGAAAAAGTAAACGGACCGAGTGGAATTCCGCCGCGTCCCAAAAATAATTATGCATACTCGCCGCAACCGCGCGATAACCGATCGATATTACAATGCCAAAAATGCGGAAAATACGGGCACCTCGGAAGGGAATGTTGTACCAATAGATATGCGAACCGTTTCTCATCCTTACCGAAACTCGATAGGACACCCCGCGTAAACGCGATAGATAAAGTCTGCAATTATTGCAAGAAGGTAGGACACGTGCGCGAAGAATGTTGGCTGTTAAATGGTCGACTAAATAAAGAAAGGACGAATCACAACAAACCTAGTAATCCGCGAGGACAAAATAAAAATTTTCATAAAAAAATAATTGGCCCGAGAAAAAAAGACAGTAATTCAGCCGCGAATAGCGATGAGGAAGACAAAGAGGACACAAAGCAGCGCCGACCGGCGTTAGAGTATCAGGTGTCACACATGACGAACAAGCCGCGAAAGCATGCAGAACTGGACTTAATCACTTTGCCCATGCGAGAAACGAAGCGCGAAAAAATTACTGTTCGATACCGGAGCGGCCGTATCAATAATAAAAGTAAAACATTTGAAAGGCGAAACAATGATAAAAGAGGATAATATGGGGGGATAGGACCATACGAAGTAATTGAAAAACACTCAGACGTCAATTACACGATCAAAAAGGGACGACAAACGACGCGAGTGCACGTAAACAGGATAAAACCCTTCATGGAGCAATAAAAGCAGCGCAAAAGAACGAAAAACAAGCAATAGAAAATAGGCGATAGAATGTAGGCGATAATAAAAGCTAAGAAAAATAAAATAATAAATACTTACCAACATCAAGCACGGCGGACCACCCGCACCACACGTCGACCGGTGGCCACATCCACCGTGATCTCCAGGGGGTGGATAAGCACCCAGGTGCCCGGGGGTGTTAAGGCCGCCTCCACGTAGGAGGGAGGGGGCGAGCGAGACGAGGAGGGCCCCGCACACGCACTATCAGTAGGCGCACTGACGGCAACCGCTCGCGCCGCCCTTAACCAATAGGTACGCATGCAAGCGTTGCAAGACGCCGGCGCGAAATACAAGTTACACGAAATGCACCGCATTTTAATAAAATTGATTAAAGTACTCTGAATTACGTCTCAAGAGCAACTAAACGCGCAAGGAGAGAAAAAACGCGAGGAGAAAACATTATCAAGCCAAGGTAAAAATTCGAAGAAAGGTAACATGAGTCCTTATCTTACAGGACGCTGATCGTCGTCCAGCACTTCGCGAAAAAAGCGAAACCCGAGACAGCACCATCGTACGAGATACGACAATTCAGCAGCGAGCCGGGAATATATTTTGAGAGAACCGGACAATTGCAACAGGTAGAAGCTACATGGAAACTAGCGATTAAAATCGACATAGCAGCCCTAGGAAACCGATATCACCAACTTCAGGACTTTCTATAGCAAACCGAAGAGTTATGCAAAACGATAGTCGCAAAAGACACGCAACAAACGTGCAAAAACATTCTCCTTACGATAGAGAAAGAACGATAGATAACGAAAAACTAACGCAATTTTTAACGCTATTACAGACGATATATAAAACAAATGATAATAAACGTGGTTTAATAGATGCGATCGGCACGATCAGCAAAACGCTGTTCGGCACTATGGATGCCGACGACGCAAAAAACATACAGGAGCAGTTTGAACTGATACAAAATCAGCAACAGACTCTACGGCACACCGCAAATTAATAGTCAATTAAAGGTGATAAATGCCGCAATAGGCCACATGGAGGCCTTAGAAAAATCGTTATATCATAACGAGCAACTGTTGACGAACGTCACGACACGGATACAGGTGGACACGGCATTCTACGCCAGAAGAATTAAAATCGTAAATAGTGGTTATCAATTAAAAGCGGATGCAAGCCGTTGCTCATTAAAAATAAAGAAACGTAATTAGAAACTTCACGTTGACTTGAACCCAATAAATTAAACAAGTAATGGATTTGTTGTGATCCAAGTGGTCCCAATAATTCTACGAAGCAGGTCAACGGAAGTTCAGTTACAATAACGAGCAACAAAAATTCAATTGAAACGCGCATTAACGGGAGGCATGGGTCACTATAAATTAATCGCCATGCGAGGGCTTTTCAAATCACGCGTCTAATTAGAAGTCGCGTCGTCGCCCTGCCTCGATTTATCAAAACTTAGAGTTTACACGTGTCACCCGTTTAAGAACGCGGATTTGAACTCTGACCCACGCTTCCCAGTAAGCGATACAGATAAAGCAGTAAAAAGAATATTAGCTTGGACCACCAAAGAATAAAGAAATATAATTCTAATGACAAACCCGCCAATAGATGACCACTAATTAGAAATTGGGTAACGAGATTTCGGTAACTTGCCACGATATAGGCGGAAAACCAAAATCTACGTCACAAATAGGAACCAGACTCCACCAATCCTAATCATCCCCGGATTAAATCCGCCCCTTTCAATTCATATAAAAACCGCGACTCCGCGTACCTCAACGCACTTTTGTACTTGGCACTTGCTCTTGCACTTCGACTGAGTTTCTTTAAACTGCCACGCCGTCAGTCCGACAGTCTAGTCGCGAATCAGTTCAGTAATTTCTGTACCTCTTGTAAATTCTGTGCGTGTCTACCGCCAACCCAGGGTCCTGGCAACGACCTTTAGCACGCCTCGAACATCGAGATCCGCGAGTCGCAACCAACAGCGCCGTGCAACTTTCTTTAATACCAACATCTGCTCACACAAGAACCCACCAAATAGTAAGTCCGCAATCTCACTCGCGATTTTTAAATCGGATCCTCGGGGTTCACAAATAACACACACACACACATATATATATATATATATATATATATATATATACATTTTTTGCATATATATATATATATATATATATATATGTTGAAAATTTTCATTTCTCTTTTTTAACTTCCCAAACTGATTAGACAATTATAATATTTCTCACCCCCTTACATAATAATTTTTAATGACTAGTCGGAGTCGCAAGAGTTTAGCCCTGAAAATAAAGAAAAGATACGTACGTAGCAGCCGAGCCCGCGTCGTTGAGCGACAGCTCCTCCAGGTGCATCGAGAACATTTTAACCGCCACCATCTTCCACAATTTTCCCTTCCCCCGCGTTCACTTGCGTATACAATTTTTTCCAACACCCCCGATTTCTCTCCCTGTTCCGGACCGTCCTATTCCCCGGTTCCTTCCGAGGAACTTAACCAGTTCCCCTATCCGGAGCTCCCACACTCCCCCATCCCTTTTTACCTACGCGACGATTACCGCGAGAGAACACCCTCTCCTGCGTTCTCCACCTCGAGCGTGGAGATTCTTTGCGAAATACCCCAGTTCCCTTTCAATAGACCCACTTTTCCCACGCTCTCCGTGGAGACCATTCCCGAAGTTATTTTAATAGATTGATTTTAGTAATAGAATAAAACACATAATAATTAATTAAAAATAAAAATGTTAACATAGAAATACAAGTATAACCACCTTTCACATACATACACGCACTCGTGACGTGCACCCTTCTCTTTCCTTTGTGTTTTTTTTTAATTATAAATGGACTAACCGGGCAGGAGATCATATTAAATGTCGAAGCATCCCCTCAGTAATCCTGTCCAATGACCTCCGAACCAATGTAACACCCACGTATTCTCCATACACATATACACACACCACACTAGATCTGTACCATTTGCGTTCTGTTTTTATGTTTTTCTATATACATATAAATGTAACTGGCTTATTAATTTTCTTCATTTATAATAAATAATTGTAATGTTTTTAATTTCTCAAATTAATGTCTAATTATTAATTTAACACCTCGTCACCAACCTCCCCTGCTCGCAAAATCGTACACCGTCCGATCCCAGGTAATAGGGATTGCATAATCCTTGACCTAAAACAGGACCGACGATCGCACGGCTCGCAGTAGACGTAATAGCGTCCTTTCGGACGTGGACCCTCGACTGGAGCCTTCCAAGAAGTGCGTTCGACTCGAGACACGCGTTTACTTGCGCGACCCGAGATAACCTTTAAAAATTCGGTTGCGTCCTTCTCTACCCCGTCTCCTCTGGGTAGCCTTTCTTTCGCTTCTCAGTTTTCCTTTTCACTGAGACTCCCGGGATTTGGACGTAACAATTAATACTAACTACAATTACAGAGGACCTAATAGAAGACGTGAAAGACACGATAGACTACCTCACATATTCGCGAGAAGGAGTCATAATCACTCGTTTATTACCGATAGAAAAAATAATAACAGAGTTAAAAGAGGCGACGTCACAATTGACGCGAGGATCTCATTCAAATAGAAATACACTTAGCAGATTTTAACATAACACTAACAAACAAAAATAAAAATACTAACAAAAAAACGAAAAAAGAAAATAGATTAGAACCTGTAATTAGGAATCCGAATGAATTAATGGAATTAAGTCTAGGCGTAAGCGACATAAATAAAGAGTTGGAAAAATCCCAAGACACCCTAATAAAAAATCCCTATGTCATATATCCCGTAGAATCGACACTTACGTTAATAATTATATTAAGCATAATAGGAATAATCATCTATGTAATAAAAAGACATAAGAAACGAGCAAACGCCCGACCGCACGTACAGGGCAACTCAGCGATACTACACTAGAAAATAAGAAGAATGTAACCTCAAAAACAAATAAAGAAAATAAACCATCCTAATAAAAATAAGATAAGCAGCAAAAAATTGTAACGAAAACTACAGACCGTAGTTTCCTTCTCTCAAAGGGGGAGGGATGTTTCGGCCCCAATTAATATAACAATAAATAGTATTAAGAATAAAGACCGCGAAGAACAATAAGGAACGCGACCGCGAATGCCCAAAAAAATTAAGCAACGCCGAACCAGCAAGAGATGAGTTGCGCGATCGGCCCACATACGATCGAGCAACTCAGCGATATCGAAGGACAGGACGAGGATTCAAAAAGAAGCGACAACAGGAGACGAAAGGGCAATCGGAGTCGGGCAGCGACGAACGGGTCTTGTACGAAATAAGTTGTAAAGGCGAAATAATTAGTAAAAGTTGTGTTTATTGCATCCAAAAGTGTTGGTCAATTGCCTCCCGCCTCCTCCTTGGAAAAATTGAAACCCAAGTGTCCCAAAAAGGGGCACAACAGATACTTTACAACAGTTTCCTTTATTCTAGTTCCGATACTCGCGAAGTTGAAACACTTTTATATTTTAGACGCACGTTATCGTTTTGTTGTTAACTGACGACTGCCCGCCGCTCGTCGGAAAGGCGGGCGCTTTATCCGCTTGGTATTGCTGACTTAGTTGTCAGCGTTTTTGATACCTCGATCAAAGGTCTAACGGACAAGTGATGTCCGGGATGACCATATTTGGTCATTCCCGAAACTTGTGCAGATCTTCGCGTCAGCAGTCTTCATCGCTAGGGTCGGATTTTGTATCGGAGGCACTTGGTCTTGCCAAGTGCATTAATTATTCTTAACTACGTTGTGCGCTCACAACACCGGGCCGAGCGGAAAAACAGGCGGGCGCTTTTGCGACGGTATAATGGAAAGTGGCGCGAGATCTCGACTTACGAGGTTTCGTTTACTTGAAAGCCTGATCGAAGGTCGTTGTTGTTGCCGAGTGGAACTGCTACCTTGCGAGTGGCCCGTGATACACACCTTCAGGCTGGTTACCTGAAGATCTCGAGGGGCGCTCGCACTGACTCTATTCGATAAAGTTCTCACTGACTCTAATTTGAAATATACTCTAAATCCGTGAGATTGAAATAAAATAGCGTGAAGTTAATTGTTGAAAAATTCGCGGCACAAGAAGCGCCTGCGTCTCGAGGCAGGACCTTATATTGCTAAGCGCGGTGCGGTACGGGGGTAGGGGAAGGGCCCGCGGGCCGTGCATGTCAAGTGCAAGCGTCGCTCGTAATATTCCTTGGACCTTAGCTTAGCCCGCTCTAAATTTTGTTTGGCGTCAGCTTGTAACTCGCGTATACAATCGAACAATTTGGTGAGGTGATGGTCATACGTCTCCGGATCTCCGTCGTACGCGAGCTGCGATGGTGCGCGTGCAGTTCGACCATACAAAAGTTTGTGCGGCGTGTGCCTCGTGCCTTCAGTACTGCATTCTTGCATTCGTGTACTGAGGTATTGTATGAGAAATTGGCCTTTTCGATCAAGTCGTCCCAATCTTCGTTTCTGTTAACAAAACATTTTAGGTATTCCATGAGTACGAGATGTGAGCGCTCGTGGGAACCGTTGAAGTTAGTGCCCTGGTCTGTCAAAATGCTCCTAGGGCACCCAAATCGGCAGATAAAATTATAGACAAAGCTGGTAGCGGTGGCTTCCGCTGTGATTTCGGCCAGGGGTACCGCGATCGAATATTTAGTAAGCAAATCCTGCATGGTGAGAAGATACCGGTTTTCCTTCACCGTGCGCCGCATGGGCTACTATGTCCATCGCGACCTTATCGAACGCTTGGCCCGGAGTGTCCGTGATGACCATTGGTTGTTTGCCCAGCAAACAAAAAAGGATTAAAAGATATTAAAATTTTTTAATACCTTTGAATCCCTTTTTTGGCGGAATTAGATGAAATTAGATGGGATTCAAAATAAGATGGTCCAATCCTATGGAATCCAAAAAAAAAATTTTCAATTCCATCCAATCCTATATGAAATCCGTAAAGGTTATGGAATTGCATGGCATTAGATGGTTTAAGAAATTGCTTTAAATTCCTCCCGTAATGACCACACACACACAATTTTATGAAAATAGGAAAGGATCAATGCTTTTAGATAAACGTTTATTTCTGTAATCAGACGACTGGCGCCGTGTGGGCTTAGAGCTTGGGAACTCTTGCTCTAGGCGACTAGCGCCTGAAAATATTCAAAAATATCTTATTCGGTCCCGTAGGGAGTCTCCCTATATACCGGTCGGTGCGGAATTTTGAACTCGAGAGAATGTGCGGGCAATACGACGCCAAGCGGCGTTGATGCGAACTACCCATTTTCCGAGCGGGCGTGTATCACTGGTGGCGCGTACCGCCACATTGGTTTTAAAGAATATTTCCTTGATAAAAGCCATCTAAGAAGTAATTTTCTTCAAGAAAGTAAAATTTTGTCATTAAGAAAAGGAAACGTTATAACCCACAAAAGTCATACTTTATTCAAAAAAATGATTTATTACATGGCTCTTAAGAAATTATTTCATTGGATTTAAATATTTATTTTCTTGGCGTATAGATTTTAAATATTACACTCTTCTTTAAAAAAATGTTACTACATAGAAAAAAATTATTTTTTTGTTAAAGAATAAATTGTTTACTTATAACAAGATATTAAGTGTCAAAGAGCATATAAATTTCAACTAAAAAAATTGTCATTTTAATTCTATAAAACATTTTCTAAGATGTAATTTTTAAAGTGAAGAAAGTTAGATTTCTCATCTTGAAATAACAGTTTACTTTATTTAATAAATAATATTCTGTATTTCTCTCGCTCTCTCTCTCTCTCTCTCTCTCTCTCTCTCTCTCTCTCTCGCTCTCTCTTTAGTAATGGGGCTAGTGTTTTTTTCCAAAAGTTAAAAATAGGCCACAACCCGGGGGGATAACAGGCCCCCCAATATAGTTTTTACCCATCTAATAGAGTGATGTCATGCTCTCCCCCCCCCCCCCCCAGGATCAACAAAAACTAAACCCCAAACAATTTTTGCGTAATTTTAATCGATTTTAAGGGAATCCGACCCAAAAATTTGAAAAATTTTCATTGAAAATCAAAAAAAAACCAAAACCAAAAAATCAACGACAAACAAAATCATTAAAAAATCGATGGGGGAAAACGGTGGATCGGAACGTCACAAAAGGGCCAAAAAAATTAAAAAAAGAGTAAAGGGGGCTGGTCCGAATCAAAAATTTTAAAGACACTCTTTCATCCCCTCCCCCCTTTGCGATAATGTTGCAAAAATTTTTTGGGGTTCCGGATACCGAGGGCAAACGGTCTGCCTGATGTGATAGTTCAAAATTTTTTTTGATGCCCTCTATTCCCTTTTATTACATTCCCATTCTTGATTTCGAACTGTTAAAAGGAACCCCCTCTGGGGCCGGCGGAGAGTCCCTCGATCTCTCACAAAAAAACCCCCGCTTATTGTTTCCTTAACTTCTAGAGCTTTTTCCCCCGCGGGTCCCCGCAAAAGCGAGAAAAAAAGTTACTTAGACAGAAGCGGGTTGCGGGGGCATTCCCCTTATCAAAAATATCTGTAAATGATTCTTTAAAAGGGCCCCTCATATTTTTTTCCCCTGCAGCAAAGCGAAAAGGGGGTTTCAAAAAAAATTTTAAAAAATTCCCCGGGGAAAAAATTTTGGTCCGCTTTTTTTTTCAGGCTTTGAAAATGGCGATCCTTTAAAATCTTTATTTGACAAGTTTCGATCTCTTAAAAACTTTTTTACCAACGACCTAAATTTTTATCCCCACGTTAAAAGGGGGGGGTTTTAAAAACTTTATGTAGCGAATTTTTTTTTTTAATGCAAATTCCCTTTTTTTGGACCCATAAATTTTTATTCGTTTAAATTTTTAATCCGGGGTTTTCCATCACATTATTTCTGTATCAGAAAGGGGGCTAATTTTAAATTTATCCGATCAACTTGAAGCCCGGGATTTTTTTTTTTTTTTGGGGCATGACAGTTTTTGGTCTTTTTGGGAGGAGGGGGCATGCTATGCCCAAAATCACTTAAAAAAATCTTATCGCTAACCCCTCCCCCAATTACCTGTAACAATGCGGGGGAAAATTTCTTTTTTTTGGGTACTTTTCCCCGCATGAAAATCATTAAAAGCGCGTCTATTTATAAACCCCAAAAGGCCTGCTTTGGGGTTTTATTTGGGGTTGGGGTCCCTCTATCTTCCATCTTTATAAAAAAATTAATTAGGGGGTTTTTTAATTAAAATTTTTTGGTCGTAAAATTTGAATCGAATTATTTGCGTGAACTTATGTTAGCTTGTCGTTGCATATTGTGTTCAAAAACCTACTTAGCATACTGCGACTTCAGACTCAGGCTTGATTTTTTGGGTTTGGGGGATGATGCTGACAAATTTTTTATTTTTAAAACAAAACCCCTCAGACCCTTTTATTGCGGGCCATGACCTAATCGAATTGCCTTTTGTCACTGGGCTCGGGCCCCGATATCTAACCCTAAATAACTCACTAACTCCGGGGGCTTGATCATACGGAGTTCTTGGATTACCTCAGGTCCATTGCGGTTGGGGGGGCAGACTGCTATTGTGAGGTCTGGGGTTTTTAAGTCGAGGGGGTTCTGTGATTTTCCCCGCCCCGGAAAAGGTTCCCCTTGGGACTCGACAAATTTGCTCCAAATCGTTTTTTCCTTAAAAGGCCCCAGAAGGTTTTTTCTATTTAAAAAATTAAATCGTATCCATACTCGAATCAGCATTTAAAAAGGCAAAAAAAACAAATATTTTTTTCTAGGGGAAAATTTCAGCTTTTTCTATCAGCTGAACGTAAAAACAAAAACCAAAAAACAATTTCCCCTTTTTACATTCTTAAAACAAAAGCAGGGGCCCCCCAAACTTTGGGAGAAACTTGTTTTTTGGTCTTGTCAAATCTACTTTGGGTTTTTCCCCGTCCAAATTTTTTTCTCCGGGGCAATTAAAAAATTTTTTTAAAATATCATTTTCTGGGGAATCTCCACCCAGCTCATATGATACTTTTCTTTTTCATTTTAACGGTTTTTTCGTCCCCCAAATTTTTTCCCGGTTTGGGGTTCTCGCTATAACAAAACCGACATTGTCCTTCGGCTTATTTCTGGCACCTTTTTCATTCTTATTTTTTCAGGTTTTTAGGCATTTTCCCCTTTATATTCTTTTTATGGCTTGGCCATTTTTAAAAAATCGTGGCTACAGCTTTTTCAAAAGCTCATTTTAGACCCTTTCCCTTTTTTTTCCTCCCAGTGGAAGCGAGCCTTATCCGGGGCCCCTGGGGTAAGATCCCCATCCCCCCTTTTCCCCGTCTATACCAAAAACCATTCCAAAATCCAGAACTACTAAAAATTTTTTGAAAAAAATTTGCTTTTCCCCCATTTCAGAAATTTAAAAAAATTTAAAAAAAAAAAATAATCTTTGAAAACCAACAGTCTGCGTATCGCTCGGGGGCCCAAACCCCAGTCTGCCTTCTGCGTATTTGTGATGATATTAAAAGGCAACGACAATGGCCTTTTTTGTGATCATTAAAATTTCTTTGATTTTTGTAAGGGGTTTTTTTACGGGGCCCCCCCTTTCGACTTCTTATTAAACTCAAAAACTTTTGGTTCCCCCAAATCCGTTCTTTTTTGGTTATAATTCCAAAATTCAGGCCGTTTCTCAGTCTGTAATTTTGGAAAAATGCCCCGGGTGTCTTTCGGCTTGGTTGTTGAAAACTTTTTCGGGTGCCCCCGGGTTTTGGACTTGGTTTTCCCCATTGGTTTTTCCCCCTAAAATCAACGATATTGGGGAAAGGGTTTTTTAAAAATCGGGGCATTATCTTTGCTGATATCCAGATATTCGCCCCCTTTACTCTCCCCTCTCTTCACAATCTTAAGCTAAAACCCCTGAGCTAATCCTCTTTTTTAAATTTGCAAAGGAGAATGGTCTTAAAATTTTAAACCCGGAAGGTAAGGGGGGTTTATTTTGGGGGCAGGGGGCCAATTTTTTGGAATATGAACTCAAAATTCTTCCCCGATAAAATTTTAACAATACCCTTACCTATTGAGTGAGGTAAGGGGAATTTTTGGGGCTTTTTTTTTTTAAAATATCTTGGGAAAACATCTTTTTTGTCTCGCAGAAAAGGCCCTGGTGCTTTTTACAATTAAGATTTAACCCGAATTCCCCCCTCCACTGAGTTGAGGAAAAAAACTTGGTTTGAAAACTGGGGTTTTTTTCCCCCCTTTTTTACTATTGCTGTTTTTTCATGGCCTGATTGGGGTTTAATAGTAAATTGCAAGACTGGGGTTAAAAGGGGTTTTCCAAAATTATCTACAACTTGGCCGGGCGGGTGATGAGCATATAAAAAACCCGGGGTTGACTCGCCTCGGGGGGCTTTCAGTGGAGAACGAAGACTTATTTTATCGGGGGCCAAAAATATCGGGGTTGTTTACAAAAATTTTGCCTGTGTATTTTTTGAACTTTTTTTTCACCCCACTTGTCCACTCTAAAAATCTGACAACTGACCCCCTTTTTCTCAAAATTTTCCCCCATTCCCTACTAGAAACCCTACCTACATGAAATCACTTAAATGTAGAAAATGTAATGACTTAAAATAATTTATTTAATACAATACACATATTTACTTGGAATTAGATATTTTTATTTAAATAAAATGAATATTTACTTCAATCAAAAACAATAATTTTAAGTAAATGTATTTACTTCGTTTAAAAATTTTTTTTTCTCAGTGTGCTTGTTACTCAGCCCAGATAGCACAGAGATTCGAAAAAGAATTTTATATATATATATATATATATATATATTTTTTTTTTTTGTAACTTTGGGATAAACAAACTAATGTAAAACATTAAATTTTTTAAATATTCAACAGTCAGAATTAGTGAATTAGTCTTTTATATATATATATATATATATATATATATATAAAAAATTTAATGTTTTACATTAGTCTGTTTATCCCAAAGTTACCAAAAATTAAACTAATACGGAACTTTTAAAATTACAATTAATTCATAAAAATGACTTTCAATTTTGTAAGTGATAGAGAATGACATATTCAATATATATTATAGACTCAAATAACGATGAGATAAAACTAGGAATTTAACGTATTGTACTCGTTTTTCAATCTTAATTTGGAATAAAATGGAATTTGTTCTGTTGTAAATATCGCCGGAATTCAATGGAATTCGATATATACATATTGATTTCCAAATTTGGGATTCAATGGTATTTATTTTATTGTCGGAATAGTCGGAATTCAATGGAGTTCAACACGGACACTTTTCAATCCCTATCCTGGCATTCAATGGTATTAATTTTATTGTCAGAATAGACGGAATTCAATGGAATTCAATAAATTTTTAATTCCTAGTTTGGCATTCAATGGTATTCATTTCGTTAACAAAATCAATGGTATTCAATGGAATTCATCGCGAAACTTTTCAATCCCTAACCTGGCATTCAGAGGTATTCATTTCGTTAACGGAATCAATGGTATTCAATGGAATTCATGACGAAACTTTTCAATCCCTAACCTGGCATTCAATGGTATAATATTTTTGTGTCGGAATTGGATGGGATTAAGAAAAAAAAACAATTTTTTTTTCTAAAATAAGGAATTTCATGATATTGAAACTATTTCAATCCCTTTTTTAGACACATTGGAATTCGGAAAATCCTTAATTAAATTTCTGGCAATCCCGTTTTAATTCTTTTCAATCTTTTTTCGTTTGCTGGGATGGTTTTCTGCCTAACAAGCTTCCTCAGTTAGCCAGGTTCTGCACAGTCAGATAAAATTTAGATTGTCATCCTTTATTTTCGCCCAATAGTATCTCTCTCGCACACGATAGTAGGTCTTGGTCACGCCCTTATGACCTCCAACGGCCGAACTATGAGCCTCTGCGATGATGTCCTTCTGTAATTCCGCTGGTGGATTTAAATATAAGACCTAAGCTAAGCATATAGTTATTGTTACAGGTCGTTCTGCTAAAGTGTTTTGTAACGCTAGCCGAATTTATGTCAGGGGTGGTCGTCCAAGCTTTCCGTTTCCCGAATGCTAATGGTACGGAGTTGCAACTCGGTAACCACGTCGAGTAGCGAAGCAAGGCACTCGTCTAGGATCAAGCGATCCAGCTTTATACTCTCCCGTTCTTTCGCGGCAAGAACTATGATGTGTTTGTTGGGCGACTCGGCAGGGTATACGCGAGCTCGACCTAGTGTTAGTTCGTTTAGAGGGGGAAACTTCTGTTCCTGATAGAGTTCGTGCGCCCCGGCGTCGAATGGACGGCCGTGGGCCGTTACTATAATAACTGGATTGTCGTCCCGAGAGAGCAGGGGATCGCGCGCAAGATTCCTTTATTCGATACTCTATTCCGTGAGTGGTCGTGAGCTCTTCATCAACCTCGGGTAGGTAGCAATCGTCATTACTCGTGAATGACGCGTTGGATTCAGAGTCATTATTTTCGCCGTTGGTAATCGGTACGCCAGGTACGTAAGCGTAGTCCTCGTAGCTAATTTCTTCCTATCCTTTTTTTTCTTCCGTGGTATGACCCACTTCTACGCCCGTGTGATCAGCCATTGGCCCCGGTTCGTCGACAGAGGTTGCCGGTATCGGAGGAGTGATAATTACGGTAGGGGGTTCCGGAGGCAATAATTTCCTAGGCCTGCCCCGTCTCCGTTTGACGGGTTTATTGCCGGTGGAGACGATTACAAGAGGAGATTCGGGTGGTAATTTCCTAGGCCTGCCCCGTCTCCGTTTGACGGGTTCTGCTGGCGCTTCGGCCATAATTGCGGGTGGTTCTTCGGGGTTATTATCATTCCCGAGTTTCTCGTTGTCTCGTGTGCGGTTGGGGTGGCCTGCGGCGTTATCTGTTCCGATGTCGTTACTTTCGCGAGACTGTTCGTTTACTCCGTCTTCTCCTCTGTTGTCGCTTCCTTTGTCCTCTGGGTCGACGCGACTGGCTGCGTCCTGCTGGCTGTAGAATAGCGAGTGGGTTTCAGGTGAGTCGCGGAACCGCACTCTTCCCTCACGCGGTCTACATGTAAGAACTTCATCAGGCAGGGACATGATCGGGGGTGCCGATTGCGTTTGTCTTTGATCCTGTTCTAGAGCTTGCCCTTGATTGCTCTCGTCGATGCTTCTTTTACAGGGGAACTTGACAGGATGGGACTCGCAGGTACGGTCGCTCCAACTGCAGCTCCTGCAATTGTTATTGGTGTTGTCTGATCGGGAGTTTTTATAACCCCAACCGATCCACGGAGACTCGTTTCCGGAATCGAGACGCATTTTCTTCCTGACAAGACATTGATTTGATGGACGGAAGTAGGTCCATCACTTTTTCTTCTGTGACGTTGATAATTTCAGTAATAATTATTTCTCCTGCCGGCGTAGATTCCCGAGGCCGGTTTCTCGAGAGAGCGTCAGCGTTGTTATTCGCGCTGCCGCGTTTGTAGACTACTTCATAGTCATACTTTTCTAACTTCAGGCGCCAGCGCATGAGCCGAGACGTCGGGTTCTTTACCCTGTGCATCCAGGTAAGCGGCTGGTGGTCGGTGACGAGAGTGAATTTTTGCCCGTAGAGGTAGGGGCGGAAGTGGTTGGTGTAGTAGATGATGGCGAGGAGCTTCTTTTTTATGGTAGAGTAGTTTTTCTCAGCGGAGTTAAGAATCCGCGAGGCGTATGCGATAGGCAGGTCGTCTACCTTGTCGCCGCACTTTTGGCTCAATACACCGCCAACTGCGAAATTCGAGGCGTCAGTCGTGTGAATAAAAGGTAG
The DNA here is from genome assembly GCF_048541705.1 of Temnothorax americanus. Lineage (NCBI taxonomy): Eukaryota > Metazoa > Arthropoda > Insecta > Hymenoptera > Formicidae > Temnothorax > Temnothorax americanus. Next base: position 103,675 of record NW_027509279.1, read on the forward strand.
GGAGAAGTTCGGATATTGCAGGATCGCCTCGTTACAGAGTGCTTTCTTTATAACGCATTGAAGGCGTCTTGCTGTTCCTTTTCCCATGTGAAGGGCGTTTCCTTCTTGGTGAGCTACGACAATGGTTTTGCCACCTGCAAGAACCGTAGTATAAAGCGGCGGTAATACCTTGCCAGGCCGAGAAATTGGCGCACGTTTTTTAGGCTTTTTGAAGGTGAAAAATCTTTGACTGCTAAAATCTTCTGTGGATCGGGCCTGACGCCGTCCTTGCTGATGACGTGTCCAAGGTAAACTACTTTGCGACACAAGAACTCGCACTTGTCGGGCTGCAGCTTGAGGTTGGCCTTCCGCAGCCGTTCCATCAGTTTCTCCATTCTAACGGCGTGTTCTCGCAAAGAGCTGGCATAGACCACGATGTCATCCATATATACAAAGACACCTTCGAGACCGGCCAGGACGTGGTCCATCAAGCGCTGGAAGGTCGCGGCCGGTGCGTTCTTTAGCCCGAACGGCATTCTTTCAAATTGGAAATGCCCTTGAAGTGTAGAGAAAGCAGTCTTATAAGGGCGTCGTTGGGATTCATTGGTATTTGATGGAACGAGCTTGCAAGGTCCAGAACCGAAAAATACTTAGCTCCGTCCAGTTGGTCGAAGATGTCACAAATGTTACGCATGGGATAAGCATCGCCCATCGTCTTCCCATTTAGGTCTCTATAATCGATTACCGTCCTCCAGCGCTTATTGCCGTGGGAATCTGCCGTTTTAGGCACGATCCAGACCGGTGAGTTGTATGGAGATGTGGAAGGCCTTACAATACCTTCCTTCACAAGCTTCACGACCTGCCAAATTATCTCTTGTATGTGAATTGGCGGAAACCGGTACTGCTTGGTGTGGATAGGCGTATCGTCGATCGTCACGATCCTGTGTGTTGTCACGTTTGTTTTTCCCAGATACTCCGTAGATAGGTGGAACCTGTCGTGATATCTCTTTATTAGACTTACGAAACTTCTCCTTTCTTCGTCGTTCAGGTGCTCTAAGCGTAACAGGTTTATGGCTTTCGTTATCCTAGAGCAGCCTTTGCGTTCACGTACTTGCGTCTCGCTATTCTTGTCCAACGCCGGCGCCCGTTCGGTGGATTTCCGCGGCTTCTCAGACTCATCGTTTTCTTTGATGGTAAGGTTATGATTGTCAGCCTCGCAGTTTTCGAGAAAAAGAGCTAGGTCCTCTAAATAATACTTCTCGGCATTTCGTCGTAGCAATTCTTCAGATGCGGACTCTTGGTCGACGCTACAGGAGTTGTAGGGATTTGCGTATGCACGGTCGCTCGCCGGTGTAGAGCTCGTGGCCTCGATTTTCGGGGGACTTTTGGAGATATTGGCGCTTGCCTCGACCTTGGTTCCTTCTTCCTTGACGTGCAGAATTGATGCTTTCACGGAGTCTTTTCGGGGGCTGGCTTCGGCGGTTGCAGACAATATTTCCTTATTATTGAACGATTCTTTAAGACAGTGGTCGAGCGTCGCTTCTAGGTTGCTCGCAGTAAAAACGAACGACGGTTCCTCAGGCTCGTCGGTGAGATTGCTCACCTCTTGGAGGTTTAGGGTAGATATTAGTATTTCCACCTCCTCGTCTAACGTATTTACGACTCAAATGTATGCTTTGTCGTTGATGCAGGTCACGAGAGAGTTTCCCATGAACACTCCGTCGCGAGTATAAAGTCGCGGTAGGTAACCTGTCCCGATCCCGGGATTGGATATTCGTATCATGAAACCCGTATTCGTACGCGGGGGTATAATCATACTTTCGCGTTTTTTGAAGGGGAACGAACTATTACGTCATGTTATGCATTTGATTTCATAATTAATTTGCGCGTTGTTTTTTATAAAGAACAAACTTCCTAGGATCCCTTGTGGTATTATTGGGAAGTTGTCCGGGACTACGTAGAAAGTGACGGGCACCCGGAGAATTCGTGCCCTGATCGAGCCGATAGTTTCGACCGCGTCCGTGGTTATTCCCGTGAGTTGTAGTTTTTCGGTATAATTTACCTTTAGTTTGGGGTTCACTGACCCGACTTTGATTATGTTAGGTTGTGTTCCCGTATCAAGCATAACCGTAGTCAATCTTACGAACGAGGGGAAAGTCTGTTTGACGGTGGAAACGTCCCCTGAGGCAGCTCTGAGAATGTGAATGGAGCAGGAACGGGGACGGCTTCCACGGCAAAAGCAGGGTAGGGCGTCCCAAGGCCCCGTTTCGCCCCCGACGGCGAGGCCTCGCTGGCGTTTCCCGACGGCGCGGACGCGGGCCCGTACCCGCCGCTAGCATTACTATTACCGCTATATCTTGCAGTAGCTGCAGATTTTGCGAGACATGTCATTGGAGACCGTTGGGGCAGGATTCTGGTTGAGATGTCGGCGTTAGGCTCTTTTTGGAGGAGGAAAACTGCTGGGAAAGCGGGGGGGACAAAGGTGCTTTTTTGTGGTTGAGCATTACGAGGCGCGCGAGCGCGAGATTTATCCCTCTCTAACCGCTTATTTATGGCAATTGCTTTAGCAAAGGCGTCCGTTAGGCAGGTATATCCTTCGGCTTTAAGCTCTGTCCTGAATTCTCTCAGAAGGCCTTCGTAAAACGATTCCAACACAAAAGAATTTATTAAGCCAGTTTCCTCGATTACTAATTGCCGTTTGAGCGCGTCTTGATCGCCCTCAATAATCGCGCTTCTTAAATCTTTTACTCTCCCGATGTAATCCAAAATATGCTCATTCGGCTTCTTATAGTTAATGTTTAATTGAGCGCGGTAATAGTTCGAATTTTTTCCGGTTCCGAAAGTTTTCTTAAGCGAATCTAGGAAGTTATCGACGGTATAATGAGTTTTGTCTTCCACGGTCAGATACGCGTGGCTTATTCCGGATCAAATTTACCAGGTGCGTTTTGTCGACGAATGGAATTGAATTGCGCGCACGCTTGCAAGCTCTTGAAAATTGCCAGACCGGTATGTCATGCCCATCATACCTTGGGACGAGCTCAAGGGCGTCGCGGATGTAAGATTTTGGATATACGGGGTACTGTTCTGCGGAAGAGAATAAGCAAAGGCGGTACTGCAATCCGGTGTAGAGAACGACGGCGGTACCGGGACGTGGCCCGGATCTTGTTTGGACGGAGCGGCGCATGTCGCAGGGACGCTCGGCAATGTAGAGCGCTGAGAAAGTTTGAACCATCTGTTCTAACAACTCTGTTTTTCGCGTCAACTTTTGTATTTTCTTTACGGTCGCGTTGTAATCGGTCGGGTTGTCCTTGGAGCGCGGGGCGGCGCGGCCATTGTCGCCGTCCGACACGTCCGCAAACTGTTCACTTGAAACGGCGTGCTGCATTTCCCCGCGCTTTCCCCGAAATATTTTGCTGAGGCTAATTTTGCTTCCTTTACTCGATATTGACGAAGGCAAACACCAGAGGTTCGCAACAACCGAGAGTCGTGCATTTAAACGAAATCGATATCTGAAGGGATCTTCAATAAGCGCGTATAGAAAATGATAGACAGAGAAATAATATAATCACGCCTCACTCACGCTTATAATCAGAACGTCGCGGTTGGTATGCTAATCGTTAATGAAGACGATCCCACCGCTGTCACCAATTTTTTTATCGTATGTTGTTACGTCCGACGAGGGGCGTATTTATATAAAACGTGAACAAGACGATATAGCTCCCAAGATACACAATCGGGTACACAAGGCGATTGAGAGCGAAAACCGGCGGTTTAGTGGTATAAAATTATATATTTAACACAATTTCAAAATTTTCATATGCAACGTTTCCTTAGCGTCGAAATTATTAGCACAGTAGATAAACGGTAAAGAAATTAAAACATAATTGTTGACTAGGCAAGAGTTACTTTCCGTTGTTACAATAAAATCGCAAAGAACAAACGGTGAAGAATTAAGACGGTTGTTACGTTCATGGCGGGCCGCGATTGCGGCGATATTTTGCGACGGTATAATGCCGTTACAAAAAGTTATTAGCTATTGTCCTTTCATATTTTAAGTTGTATCTACGCGGGTCGAGGGCTGCATCCAGCTCACATAACCGATCAGTGTAATTGTTTATTACAACTATCCCTGAGACGGTGCGATAATCGTGTGTGTGTTGTTGAGTGTATGTGGAGTGATCTATTATGCTGTCATACGTATAAAGAGCCATCATTAATGTTACACCGGTTACATCCCTTAAGTAAAATTTGCCAATCCATGCATATGCGATGCGTGTGCCGAAACTTAAACTGCGATAGCGTTGCATACGTGCTCCTTTACTTCATGGCTGTATTGTCGTGAGGTGACTGGCTCAGAGTTACGACCGTTAATCTACGCTAATAAGGATTAATCAATCTACAGCTACGTAGCAAAGGCAGAACATAAAATAGCGAACTGCGAGAGTACGCACGCGCGTGATTAAGCGCGCGGTGCAATAATAAGCAACAATACTAGTAAACGAACGCATTCGGTGGGCTCAAATGGTTTGTTGCTAACAATATTTAAATGTGTTTGAAATGGTATGGCTTTTCAGCCAACTGATGCTAGTTTGCGTAGAGTATCCGAATCCCGGCTTGAGTAATGTTTCGAAAGTGTGTGCAAAATAAAATGAAAAAGTAATTAGCTTCAGACGTAAAGTATTTATTGTACACTAAAGATATCGCCAAAAATCACGCAGCGCAGCAGGATGAAACGCCAGTCATCTCGGATTGTAGACAGGATCGAGTAAATTGTACTTAGATTAATGTTATTCGTTAATAAAAATAATAAACAAACCGCAAATTCAGTTGCACTGGGCGCAATGCATGTAAAGCGATTGTAATCGCTTGATACGTAAAACGATACAGATATAGTAGAGCAAAATATCAGAATGTTATATCACACACATAAATTCAGAATGTGAGATCGTAAATTAATAAACGCTATTATATCGCGTAATCGCAAAGTTGAAAACGCAACGAGATTCGACGGATTTAAGAACTGATTATTATCAACGCGGGATCGTAAATATTCTTGTAAGTGACACAAAACGAGAAGGTATCACGTGGCAAAATAAACGCAAAGTATCTAAACTATTAGTTATTTCACATATGTACCTTCGGTACGTCAAAAGTCCGAAGAAAAAATATTATCATCAAAAATATATAATGAACGCAAAAGGAATATCATAATATGAAAGAATACGTGCCGTTCACACGAACACATTGCGCGATCTATCAACGTAAATGCATGTCTTTAACACTGAAACACCGCGTGGGTTTTTACACGACCGAATAATATAATCCGCACTTATATTTCGGTTACGAAAATTGATTGAATGCAATTCGTATGGCAGCCGTAAGACCGACTTATCCGACGTACGTCGAAAAGGCATTAACGAGAGGCGTGAGACACGCTTATCCGAGTATTTGGACGGAAAGAAACAGAGATACTTAGCGTTGTTGAAAACAGCTAATTATTCCGATTATTCGCAGGGCAGACAATCTGGGATGTGGCCTCGCAATCCTCGCAGAGGCAAGCGTCGTCTCGTCATTTGCTGTGTATGCGTCGTATCGCTTCCTTTGGTAACTCTCCTCGGGAATGTAATTCGCCTTTTTGCCTTGCCGTCGAATAACGCACGCACGCACGGTGTAACGCTCGCGTACAACCGTTCCAGAATATATCTTTTACTCGCGGGGGATTCACGACGATGCGGACCGAGGAATTCAGCGATTCCCGAAACGATGCTTTCTCTACCGATTACCGTGAAGCTCTGACTCGCGCGCTTTCTTTGCTGCAAGCACGGACCGGAATCAACAAAACACGATCGGCCTAACTTTTCTCGCCGCGCTCCCCTCGCTTTCGTCGCTACCCGAGCGCTGTTGCTTACTCCTTGCGATCTGACTGGGTTAATTCGTTTTTGCGGAAAATATAAGGAATGAAGATATAGTGTACGCGCTGAGAGGATGGTGCTGAATAGGCAAGATAGCAGGCAGTCAGATAACGCTTGCCGCGCGGTAGAACCGGCGAACGCTACAGGAATGTTGTGCCCCTTTTTAGGTACACTAAGATTCGATCGTTCCAAGGAGGAGGCAGGATGGGTAACTGATAGAACACTCTTTGATAAACGGCACTTCGAATAAAGAATACTTTAATTGAATCTACTTTACAGTTATTTTCGTACAAGAGAATCCCATTACTGATCTGCTCCCTGACTCCGATTGCCCCTCTCGTCTCCTGTTGTCGCTTCCTTTTGAATCCTCGTCCTGTCCTTCGATATCGCTGAGTAGCTCGATCGTATGTGGGCCGATCGCGCAACTCATCTCTTGCTGATTCGGCGTTGCGTAATTCTTTCGGGCTTTCGCGGTCGCGCTCCCTATTATTATTCTCTTTGTCTTTCTTAGTTTATATTTTATTATTACGTTAATTGGGGCCGCAACATCCCTCCCCCTTTGAGAGAAAGAAACTACGGTCTGTAGTTTTCGCTACAATTTTTTGCTGCTTATCCTATTTCTATTTTTATTAAGGTGGTTTATTTTCTTTATTTGTTTCTGAAGTTACATTCTTCATATTTTCTAGTATAGTATCGCTGAGTCGCCCTGTACGTGCGGTCGGGCGCTTGCTCGTTTCTTATGTCTTTTTATTACATAGATGATTATTCCTACTATGCTTAATATAATTATTAATGTAAGTGTCGATCCTACGGGATATATGACATAGGGATTTTTTATTAGGGTGTCGGGATTTTTCCAATTCTTTATTTATGTCGTTTATTTCTAGACTTAATTCCATTAATTCGTTCGGATTCCTAATTACAGGTTCTAATCTAATTTCTTTTTTCGCTTGTTCGTTAATATTTTTATTTTTGTTTGTTAGCGTTAGGTTAAAATCTGCTAGGTGCATTTCTATTTGTCTCATAGTCGTTTGTCTTTTTGTTTTTATAATAATGTCGGGTGTGGTTAGTTTACAATTTTTAATTATACTTAGTTTCCCTGTTCTTTCTATTTCTATCTTTTGTTTTGCCTGTTCATTACATTGAATCGTCAGCTGTTGTTTTTTCGGCGTTGAGAATAGCCACGTTTGTGGTTCGCTTAATGTTATCCATAAGGTTACGTTTGACATTATTTGACGTTTCTCGCAGGTGTTTACATATCCTGGCGTTTTTACGTAAACTTGTACTTCGCATATGGTGCGTCGGATTTTACAAAATATATCGGGTAGTTTCGGTTACATACATACTTTATTCCGTTTCGTTTACAGTCGTTTAAATTGCGTTCCTCTAGCGTTATGTAATTATGATTCTCTTTATCTATTGCTAATATGTTGTGAGTAATTCTTAGGAATGTGAAAATATTCGCGTGGTTATAGACAGGTAATGGTGTCGTTCTTATTATTTCATACAGGGGGTATGCTACCACGGGAAATTTGATTATCGTGTAAATGTTCGGTTTATCATAATACGCGTTAATTTTTACATAGCTTTGTACCTCGTTCCAATTTTCTAGTCTCGCTTTAAATGAAAAGTGGGATTCACGCGTCAATTGTGACGTTGCCTCTTTTAGTTCGGTTATTATTTTTTCTATTGTAATAGGCGGGTGAGTATGACTCCTTCTCGCGAATATGTGAGGTAGTCTATCGTGTCTTTCACGTCTTCTATTAGATCCTCTGTAATTGTGGTTAGTATTATATATAATAACTGTTCATCTATTTCTTCTCTTCTGGCGTACAGTGCTGTCTCCAGCTGTATCCGTCTCGTGACGTTCGTCATCAGTTGTTCGTTATGGTATAACGATTTTTCTAAGGCCTCCATGTGGCCTATTGTGGCATTTATCACCTTTAATTGACTATTTGCGGTGTGCCGTAGAGTCTGTTGCTGATTTTGTATCAGTTCAAGCTGCTCTTGTATGTGTTTTGCGTCGTCGGCATCCATAGTGCCGAACAGTGTTTTGCTGATCGTGCTGATTGCGTCTATTAAACCTTGTTTATTATTATTTGTTTTATATATAGTCTGTAATTGCGTTAATAATTGCGTTAATTTTTTGTTATTTTTTTCTATCGTATGGAGAATGTTTTTGCACGTCTGCTGCGTGTCTTTTGCGATTATCGTTTTGCATACTTCTTCGGCTTGCTGTAGAAATTCCTGAAGTTGGTGATATATCGGTTTCCTAGGGCTGTTACGTCGATTTTAATCGCTAGTTTCCATGTAGCTTCTACCTGTTGCAATTGTCCGGTTCTCTCAAAGTATATTCCCGGTTCGCTGCTGAATTGTTGTATCTCGTACGATGGTGCTGTCTCGAGTTTTGCTTTTTTCGCAAAATGCTGGACGACGATCAGCGTCCTGCAAGATAAGGACTCATGTTACTTTTTTTCGAATTTTTACTTTGGCTTGATAATGCCTTCTCCTTAATTTTTTTCATCGCGCATTTAGTCGTTCTTGACGCTTAGAGCTGAGCAGTATTTGTTTGCGCTAAATTGTTCAATTGCGAAATGCGGTGCATACTGTGTGACCGTTATTTTGTTCCTTCTACGTGCGATGCGTGCTGGCGCACGTATTGGCTTCGTGCCGCTCGAGCGGGTGCCAGGGCTTGCCTAGTGTCGCGCCTCGTACGCGGGTGGCGGCGAATTTGGGTTCGGGGCCGATGTCGCCCCCTCTCTCCTACGCGGAAGTGCTGTTAACACCCCCGGGCACATGGGTGAACTTGCCTCTGGAGATCACGGTGGATGTGGCCACCGGTCGGCGTGTGGTGCGGATGGACCGCCGTGGTTGATGTTCGGTAAGTACTTATTATCTTATTTTTTTTATCGCCTACTTTCTATTGCCTACTTTCTATTGCCTACTTTTTATTGCTTGTTTTTGTTTTTTTGCGCTGCTTTTATTGCTCTATGAAGGGCTTTATCCTGTTTACGTGCACTCGCGTAGTTTTCCGTCCCTTTTTGATCGTATAATTTACGTCGGAGTGTTTTTCAATTACTTCATACGGTCCTATCAGTAGTTAAACTAGGCGGGTTCCAATCCGGGAGCTCCGAGGGGGGGTGAGGGAGGGGGGTATTGGATTACGCGGGGGTGAGGGGGTGAAGGAGGGGGGTATCGGGATTCCCCGGGGGGTGAGGGGGAGGGGGGGTATCGGATTACGTGGGGGGTGAGGGATGGGGGGGAGGGGGCAGGGTATCGGGTTACACAAGGATATCGGATTACGCGGGGGTGAGGGGTGGGGGGGAGGGGGCGGGGTATCGGGTTACACAAGGATATCGGATTTCGCGGGGGGTGAGGGGTGGGGAAAGGGGGCGGGGGTATCGGGTTACACACGGATATCGGGTTACACAAAAATATCGGATTTTTCGCGGGGTGGGGGGAAAGGGGGATTTGACCTTGACATACCACCGGGATGACTCACCGGGATGACTCATCGGGATGAGTCACCGGGATGACTCACCCGCGCCGCTGGTCCGCGCCGCTGGTCCGCGCCGCTGGTCCGCGCGGGGAGAGGGGGTCCGCGTTCGCGTTCGCGGTTGCGCCGCGGGTCCGCGTGGGGGTTCGCGGGGGTCCGCGGGGGCCGCGTGGAGGTCCGGGGTTGCGCCGCGGGGTCCGTCGGGTCGCGGGGGGGGGCCCTCGTTCGCAACGACACCGATAGGCGGATAACAATGGGTAAGACTAACTCGATAGCGCACTGCGTAAGAGCGTGTATTTTTGTCGATGACGCATCGAACCTGTCGGGACATGTTCGTCGTAAACAACATTTTTCTAGGAAAAAAGGGGGTGTTATCTCGTAGACTAAACAATTTTATCTGCGCAGTATGTAAAAGACAAAGGAAGAAATGATCTTTCAAGATTCAATTGGAGCGAGAGAGAGGGCAAAGGGTATATAACGAGGGATGAAGCGCGTCGAGCCGCATTAGTATGCGATTTGAGAGCGATACATCGGTCAAAGAGTATTTATTGTGTAGTTAAACACGTTATCACATGCAAGTGCTGTGAAGCGATATAATAAAAGAACTGGTGCGAAAGTGATCAAACATTAGCTTTTGCGATGTGAACATGTTTTATAACAGTGAGCAAGAAGAAATGGTATATAATCGCTCATGGTCACCGGACTATAAAATTGACATCGATGAAATCGAAGAAAGCAGTGACTTTATATACTTCGATCATTTATTTTATGATGAAGGTTTATTAGATGATATTGCCAGTGCTTTGCGTGAAGAAGAAGATCGAGGAGAAAAATCGACGGATGTGCAACGAAGTTCACTAGCGCAGTTTGTTCGCGATCGCGAACTCGGGATACGAGGAACCGATAAACACATCGTTCATAGACAAGGAGTTGTTATTAAGGATTTTGGATATAGTAATAACTGGTGGGGTAGCTCAAAATGGAGAATGTACATACAGGCGCGGAACGAGGATAAAGCTCATACAGCTTTATCTGTGACGAAGCCCTTTCCTTTAACAATAAACCTAACTTTAGGTTCGAGTATAAGGAGTGTCACTATTGGGAAGTGGCAATGGAAGTTACGTAAAAGTTATGGTTGGCATGATGGTGATGAACAATATGTGTCTGCAACGCTATTACCGTATGAACCATTGATATCTAATAAAGTATCGCTATTGGGCGACTACAGTTGTCGACTTCGTAGTGATGAACAACCTGAATCTGATGAACAACCTAAATCTGAATAGATAAAATATGGATCAATTTGAGCAAACCGAACGCGATCTATTGGAGCTATCCGACCAAGTAGCTACCGTGGGTTATAAAATATTTTATTTTTTGTAAAAAAATTTGTAATATGTGTGTTTTTTTTTTGTACATGTCTGCACTATGTCTACACGAGCATGAAATTGGAAGCCCCCACCGTGGACTGCCGTTCGTGTAGAATCATGTATACCGACACGGACAGTCTGATTTATCATATCAAGTGCGACGACGCGTATAAGAACATGAAACATGATATAGCCCCGGTTCGACACAAGTGACTATGCGGTAGATAACGCTTATGATATGCCTCTCGTCAATAAAAAAGTGCCAGGCCTGATGAAGGATGAAAACAACGGGGCCATTATGACCGGATTCGTTGGACTTAGGGCGAAAATGTACGCCTTGCGAGTCGATGGCAAAAAAAGACTGTAAAAAAGCAAAAGGTGTAAAAAGCAACGTCATCGCGCGCACCATCACATTCGACGACTACACGCGGTGTTTGAACGATGAGATTGAAATAACTCGACCGCAGTCGTGTATAAGATCGAAAATGCACGAAGTGTACACTATTAGCGAGACGAAAATCGCTCTGAGTCCATACGACGATAAGCGATATATCGTGCCGGATTCGACCGATACGTTGCCGTGGGGACATTATCGCATACCTTTATCATAGTAGTTATCATAATAAGAAACAGTGAAGATTCATATATGTAATATAATGTATGTATGCATGTATGCATGTATGTAATGTATGCAATACATGTAATAAAATGTATGTACATGAATGTATGTATATATAAATATATATGTATGTAATGTATGTATGTATGAATGTATGTATATATGTATGTATATGTATAATGGAAGGAATATTAATCAACCATATACTTTTATATTTTATATTATAAACATTTATTCAATAAAAAATTTTTATACAATATTTCCATTTATTATTTCCCTAAACATTTTGTTCCTAAAGTACGGCATGTCGTTCTGAGTAAACGTAATTTTTTTATTTGCACAGACATACTCGGCGAACATGCAAGAGAATACACCACAATTGCTGCCGTTCGTCTGTTGCGGAATGTTCATGGCGGAATAAAATTCCCAATCACTCATATCATAAGATTGTTTCTTTTTATCAAGACTCTCATCTTGTAAATATAGTTTTAGCGTAGCCAGACATTGCGAATTATCACCGCCCATACTGTCGTAATAAACAATCGTTTTATCGCGGAAATCTACTATTGACATACACCAGTGAACGTTCAGATGTATAGGGATAATAATAAGATCCTGCGCAAATATGTCCACCTTCCTGGTCCATCGCTTCAGAGATGAGTGACCGCTCGACAGAAGTTTCGGGTAAAAGAACGTGTTCATCGCGTGAACTTTCGGATACTTGTTCGAAGTTGTACCTCTGGCGATCAGCAAATTCATATAAAAATTAATAACTTCGTCGTTGAGCCAATTTAAACCGACCATCGTGTGAAGATCTTTTTGCGTGAGCTTCAGCCCGAAACCTTCCACAACCACTGCCATGCTGTGGAAACCCTTGGCAAAAAAAGTATGGTGTTATAAAATTATGGTGTCACAAAAAGTATGTCACATCACATTTCAATAATTTCAAATAATAATAATTTGCACATTTACCAGATGAATTGCTGCACAGATGTATCACCGAGGTGTTTAAGCTCTCAAATCATACTACTGTGGCTTGATGCATCCCTCATTATATACCCTTTGCTTTCTCTCTCGCTCCAATTGAATCTTGATCATTATTTTTTTATCTGTTTTGCATTTCTTCCTTTGTCTCACGTACTGCGTCGTAAAAAAAATAGTATGAAATAGATACGTCTACGCAATAACACCCCCCTTCTTCAAGAAAAAAATGTGTTTATGGCACCACGATGAACACGAAACTCACAATAGTAGATAACGTATTATATTAGAAAGGATATTAATAAAGATATCGTATATATTTTAAACATTTTATGTGTTGCATACGTCTTACATATTTTTATACATTGGATATTTTGTATTTAATATTTTTTTACATAGTTTATTTTTTTATATGTTTTAAAAATACAATCTGCACGAATTAAATAACATTGTTCTTGTGTATCCAAGAGTTGTGCGATCCATCGAATCCCAGCCATTTAACGTAAACCTCGTCGCCCCTCCTGCGCAGTACTTTCTCCACGAGATACACGTCTGGATAAGTCGCGCGATGCAACTCGTACTCGTAGAACGCTCCAGCGACGGATTTTCCACGATAGTCCTCGAGTAGATAGGTTACGGGATTGGTACGCTGCACTTTAACGATCTTAAACACCTCGGTGGTCCAATTCGGCGTGTAACCCTTCTCAAAAATTGTCTTGTATTTGCTGACGCGTACCGAGTCGCCCACTTTGAATTTTGCCGGGCCCGCGATCTTTATCGCGCTGTACACCGTAGCCAAGAGTCTTTCGGCGATCGCGGGGGTAACGTCGACGGGTCGCATGCCGATCGTTCGATGCTTGCGCGCGTTGTAACACGACACGAGTCGCGATAACGCGTCAAACCACTTGTAAGATCCATTGAGCGTAAACATTTTCCACATATTGTTTTTTAACGTGCGATTGAATCGCTTGACAACCGACGCCTTCATCACCGAGTACGTGGAATAATGATTTATGTCGTGTTTTCTCACGAGACGTTGCACGTCGGTGTTGTAAAATTCCTTCCCCATGTCGGTTTGTAGATTACTAGGGCACCTCTCGCTATCTCGAATTATCTCAGCGATAGCGTCAGCTGTCTCGCTGCCACCTTTACCCTTGAGCGGCACGGTCCACGCATACTTGCTCAACACATCGATGACGGTGAGTATGTAGTGGTAGCCTCCGTTGAAACGCGAGTACGGACGCATCTCGACGATGTCAGCCTGCCACAGGTCGTCGTACCCTCGCACTATGACGTGTCTGCGGGGAAAATTTCTTCTCGCCGGTGCGTACAATTCGTCCACCAACCGTAGCTTTTCGATATTTTTATCCACATCGGTCGATTTTAACGGTCTTATGTTTCGCTGTCACCGTTTCTGCTTCTAATGCATCGTTCGTAGCAGTTTCTGAACAGTTTGTAACCGCTTCTGAACCATTCGTGAATCGTTCGACAGTCGGTCGACAATCGTTCCTGAATCGTTCGTAGCTTTAATAAAAAACTATATCTTTGACAGTCTTTGCAGTCTTGAAATTTAGCAAAACATACATGAGAAAGCACCCAGATAGCCAAGCGTGTCTGAGTAAAATTGCGCAAACCTGTGATTGTTTATGATGCTGGCAACTTGCCGTATATTTACTTCAATTGGTTTCGAGTAATTTAATATTTGAAGCAACACGCAGCCAACAATATATGTATTGCCAGCAATTTATCGGCAAGAGAGCAGCATATCAAATTTACTTAATATAACAGCATTGTGTGATTCTATGAATTATTACAGCAACATGACAGCAACAGCTCGAATTTTGAATCAAACGTTTTTAGACTGCAGCATAAGTTACCGACAAGTTGCTGGCAAGTTGCTATACAAAATTGTTATATCGTGAAGGCATCAACTTGCCGACAAATGCGGACTCAGTTGCCACAATTCTGATAGCAACACATACTATGTTGCCGGGTATCATTTTTTATATTAAGAATAAAATACAGTTTGCACGAATTAAATAACATTGTTCTTGTGTATCCAAGAGTTGTGCGATCCATCGAAAAGACAAAGTCAGCTGAGCGGAAAAAATCAATATCAGATAGCTAGAAAATCAATAACAGCATGGTTGTCGAGTAATTAATTATTGAAGTTATATTCTTGTCTCTCTCTGTTATACACGGTGATGTGACATACTTTTTGTGACACCATAATTTTATAACACCATACTTTTTTTGCCAAGGGTTTCCACAGCATGGCAGTGGTTGTGGAAGGTTTCGGGCTGAAGCTCACGCAAAAAGATCTTCACACGATGGTCGGTTTAAATTGGCTCAACGACGAAGTAATTAATTTTTATATGAATTTGCTGATCGCCAGAGGTACATCTTCGAACAAGTATCCGAAAGTTCACGCGATGAACACGTTCTTTTTACCCGAAACTTCTGTCGAGCGGTCACTCGTCTCTGAAGCGATGGACCAGGAAGGTGGACATATTTGCGCAGGATCTTATTATTATCCCTATACATCTGAACGTTCACTGGTGTATGTCAATAGTAGATTTCCGCGATAAAACGATTGTTTATTACGACAGTATGGGCGGTGATAATTCGCAATGTCTGGCTACGCTAAAACTATATTTACAAGATGAGAGTCTTGATAAAAAGAAACAATCTTATGATATGAGTGATTGGGAATTTTATTCCGCCATGAACATTCCGCAACAGACGAACGGCAGCAATTGTGGTGTATTCTCTTGCATGTTCGCCGAGTATGTCTGTGCAAATAAAAAAATTACGTTTACTCAGAACGACATGCCGTACTTTAGGAACAAAATGTTTAGGGAAATAATAAATGGAAATATTGTATAAAAATTTTTTATTGAATAAATGTTTATAATATAAAATATAAAAGTATATGGTTGATTAATATTCCTTCCATTATACATATACATACATATATACATACATTCATACATACATACATTACATACATATATATTTATATATACATACATTCATATGTACATACGTACATACATTTTATTACATGTATTGCATACATTACATACATGCATACATGCATACATACATTATATTACATACATACATACATAAATCTTCACTGTTCCTTATTATGATAACTACTATGATAAAAGTATGCGATAATGTCCCCACGGCAACGTATCGGTCGAATCCGGCACGATATATCGCTTATCGTCGTACGGACTCAGAGCGATTTTCGTCTCGCTAATAGTGTACACTTCGTGCATTTTCGATCTTATACACGACTGCGGTCGAGTCATTTCAATCTCATCGTTCAAACACCGCGTGTAGTCGTCGAATGTGATGGTGCGCGCGATGACGTTGCTTTTTACACCTTTTGCTTTTTTACAGTCTTTTTTGCCATCGACTCGCAAGGCGTACATTTTCGCCCTAAGTCCAACGAATTCAGTCATAATAGCCCCGTTGTTTTTTTCGTCCTTCATTAGGCCCGGCACTTTTTTATTGACGAGAGGCATATCATAAGCGTTATCTACCGCGTAGTCACTTGTGTCGAACCGGGGCTATATCATGTTTCATGTTCTTATACGCGTCGTCGCACTTGATATGATAAATCAGACTGTCCGTGTCGGTATACATGATTCTACACGAACGGCAGTCCACGGTGGGGGCTTCCAATTTCATGCTCGTGTAGACATAGTGCAGACATCTACAAAAAAAAAACACACATATTATAAATTTTTTTACAAAAAATAAAATATTTTATAACCCACGGTAGCTACTTGGTCGGACAGCTCCAATAAATCGCGTTCGGTTTGCTCGAATTGATCCCGGTTTTATCTATTCAGATTTAGGTTGTTCATCAGATTCAGGTTGTTCATCACTACGAAGTCGACAACTGTAGTCGCCCAATAGCGATACTTTATTAGATATCAATGGTTCATACTGTAATAGCGTTGCAGACACATATTGTTCATCAACATCATGCCAACCAGAACTTTTACGTAACTTCCATTGCCACTTCCCAATAGTGACACTCCTTATACTCGAACCTAAAGTTAGGTTTATTGTTAAAGGAAAGGGCTTCGTCACAGATAAAGCTGTATGAGCTTTATCCTCGTTCCGCGCCTGTATGTACATTCTCCATTTTGAGCTACCCCACCAGTTATTACTATATCCAAAATCTTTGATAACAACTCCTTGTCTATGAACGATGTGTTTATCGGTTCCTCGTATCCCAAGTTCGCGATTGCGAACAAACTGCGCTAGTGAATTTCGTTGCACCTCCGTCGATTTTTCTCCTCGATCTTCTTCTTCTTCACGCAAAGCTCTGGCGATATCATTTAATAAACCTTCATCATAAAATAATTGATCGAAGTATATAAAGTCACTACTTTCTTCGATTTCATCGATGTCAATTTTATAGTCCGGTGTCCATGGGCGATTACATGTCATTTCTTCTTGCTCAATGTTATAAAAATGTTCACGTCGCAAAAGTTAATGTTTGATTACTTTCGCACCAGTTCTTTTATTATATCGCTTCACAGCACTTGCATGTGATAACGTGTTTAACCACACAGTAAATCTCGATACACTTTGACCGATGTATCGCTTTCAAATCGTATACTAATGCGGCTCGACGCGCTTAATCCCTCGCTATATACCCTTTGCCTTCCCTCTCGCTCCGATTGAATCCTGAAAGATCATTTCTTCCTTTGTCTTTTACATACTGCGCAGATAAATTGTTTAGTCTACGAGATAACACCCCCTTTTTTCCTAGAAAAATGTTATTTACGGCGAACATGTCCCGACAGTTTCGATGCGTCATCGACAAAACACGCTCCCTACGCAGTGCGCTATCAACTTAGTCTTACCCATTGTACGCCGCCTAGCGGCGTCGTTGCGAACGAGGCCCCCGCGACCCGACGGACCCCGCGGCGCAACCGTGAACCTCCACGCGGTCTCCGCGGACCCGCGGCGCAACCGCGAACGCGAACGCGGACCCCCTCCCCCCGCGCGGACCAGCGGTGCGGACCAGGTGAGTCATCCAGGTGAGTCATCCAGGTGAGTCATCCCGGTGAGTCATCCCGGTGGTATGTCAAGGTCAACTCTTCCCTTCCCCTCACCCCGCGAAAAATCCGATATTTTTGTGTAACCCGATAGCCTTGTGTATCCCGATACCCCGCCCCCTCTCCCCACCCCTCACCCCACGCGAAATCCGATATCCTTGTGTAACCCGATACCCCGCCCCCTCCCCCCACCCCTCACCCTCGCGTAATCCGATATCCTTGTGTAACCCGATACCCCGCCCCCTCCTCCCCTACTTCTCACCCCCCCGCGTAATCCGATACCCCCCCTCCCCTTCACCCCCCGGGGAATCCCGATACCCCCCTCCCTCACCCCCTCACCCCCCCCGCATAATCCAATACCCCCCCCCCTCCCTCACCCCCCCTCGGAGCTCCGGATTGGAACCCGCCTAGTTTAACTACTCCTATTCACGGGGATTCTAATTTTTTTGATTTCCCTCTACGCACCATTTCGTCGTGCAAGAGAATTTTGTCTCCTACTCGGAAATTGATTTCTTTTGTCTTCTTATCATACGTCGCCTTGGCTTTAGATCTTTCGTTTCGCAAATGTTCCTTTGGAATTCGTTGTGTCGCTCTTAATTTTTCTTTTAGCTCTTGCGCGTAATCGTCATAAGTATACGTTGGTTTCGGTGGTTGCGACAGTGCCGTCGGTAGTGTCGCTCGGTGCCCGTATACTAATTCAAAGGGTGTAAACCCGGTCGCCGTGTGTGGCGTCGTGTTATACGCGAACATTGCGTATGGCGTCCATTCGTCCCAGTCTGTCTGGTCCGCGTTAATATAATGTCGCAAGTATTCGACCAATGTTCTATGAGAACGTTCCAATGCTCCATTACTCTTGGGATGGTAGGCCGTTGTTTGAATTTTTTCTATCTTCAAAATAATTTACACGTGTTTTTAAATATCTCGCTAAAGAAATTCGTTCCTTTATCCGTCAGTATTTTGTCGGGGATACCGTATTCAAAGATAATCTTGGTGATAAATTCTTTTGCGATCGTATTCGCTTCTTGATTAGGTACGGGTATCGCCTTACTGAATTTTGATAAATTATCCTGAAACGTGAGGATATTTTTCATTCCGTTTTCGGTCACCGTCAGTGGTCCTACTATATCTAGAGCACATTTTTCGAACGGTTGTCCGCGGTGTCTGTGATTACTAAGGGTGCTTTATTTTTTCGAGATAACTTGTTCTTCTGACATAGTTCGCATTTATTAATGTAATCTTTGACGGCTCGAGTTAATCTTCTCCAATTATGCGTCAACCTTATTCGGTTTATGGTGCGTTCCACACCCTGATGTCCTCCTACAGGTGCATCATAGTATTCGTATAATATACGCGTTGCTTTTCTTCTTCTATGTATTTTCTTTCGGTCTCCTCTTCGTTATTCTCTTCCTTCTTTATCTTGTTGATATCTGTCGGCACATGTCGACTCAGCGCATCCGCGTTTCTATTCTCTTGACCGGCCTTGTGTACGATAGTGTAATCGTATTCTTCTAATTTCAATCTCCATCGGATAAGTCGTGATCCGGGGTCCTTTACGTTAAATAGCCAAACCAATGATTTATGGTTTGTCACTATGGTAAATTTTGTTCCATAAACGTATGGTCGGAAGTGTTTCACCGCCCATACTATCGCTAGTAGTTCTTTCTCGGTAGTATTATAATTTTGCTCGGCTTTAGATAGTACTCTGCTCGCATACGCCACGGGTTGATCTTGACCTATTTTTTCCTGTGACAATATGGCTCCTATTGCGTAATCTGACGCGTCGGTCGTTACTATAAATTCTTGGGAGAAGTCCGGGTATTTTAATACCGGTGCTGTGGTTAGTTTTTCTTTAAGTATTTTAAATGCGTTTTGTTGTTCTGCGTTCCACTCGAATTTTATATCTTTTCTGGTTATTTTTGTGAGTGGCTCGGCGATTGCTGAAAAATCTTTAATAAATCTTTGATAATATCCGGCTAATCCTACGAAAGCCTGGATGTCCTTTATTTTTGTTGGTTTCGGGAAGCTTTTTACTGCTTCTAATTTTAAAGGGTCTGGCGAGATTCCGTTTTCTGTTATTACATGTCCGAGATACGTCACTTCTTTCCGAAGACATTCGCATTTATCGGGCTGTAATTTCAAATTGTAGTTTCTCAGTCTTTTTAGCACTTTAATTAATCTCTTATTGTGCTCTTGTAAACTTGCTCCGTATACTATTATATCGTCTAGATAGACTAAACATTGTAATCTTACTAGTCTTGCTAAAACGGCTATTATTGCTCGTTGAAATGTCGCTGGGGCATTTTTCAGTCCAAAAGGCATTCGATTATATTCGTAATGTCCGTATTTTGTCGAGAACGCTGTTTTTTCTTTATCTTCTTCTTCTAAAATATTTTGCTTTTCCCAGTTGGTCTAGAATATTGGTTATGTTTGGCAATGGGAAAGAATCTCCCTCCGTTAGGTCGTTCACAAACCGAAAATCTATTACCACTCCCAGTTTTAATTTTCCTGATGCGTCTCTTTTCTTCGGTATACTACTAGCAACGGCGCATTCCAAGGGCTTGTGCTAGGTCTAATAATTCTGTTTTTCAACATCTCTTTCACTTGTCTATTCACTTCTTCCTTGTGCTTTTCTAGCAAACGGTACGGTCGGACGTTGACCGGTACGCTGCTCGCCTTCGTGGTAATCTTATGCACGACGATATCAGTGCATGTCAGTGGTTCTCCTTCCACATGCAATACATCGCTGTAATCTCTGCAAATTTCCATAATGGTTTTCTTTTCTTCTTCGTTTAAGTGTTGTGTGTGTATCAATTTTTCGACTTTCTCGCTACGCGGCAATTTTTCTTCTGCTTTGTTTACTTGGTTTATTTCTATCTTTTCTGCTACTTCTTGCTCTAACTTTTCTAATGTTACTTGCGGCATTAGCATTTCGACTGTCTTCTCAGTCGTATTTAATATGCTTGCCGGACATAGAAAGTTTTCTGGCATCACTAGGCAATTTCCTATAAACACTCCTGGCATTGTCTCTTCTGCCTGTATTATTCCTAGTGAATTTTTATCGGTCGCGACTTGTACTATTGTCTCGCTTCGCGGTTTCAAAACCATTTTCTTATACGGGTATAATTTTAATGTGCTATTCCCTATGCGTATTGAGCTCGACTCGTAACTATATGACGCTCGATGTTTTTTTATAAAATCTACGTCTAGTATTCCGTCGTATTCAATCGGAAAATCATCCTTGACGACATATATCGTGTGCTTGATCTTTCTATCTTTCAAGTCAATAGTTGCTGTAAATTTTCTAATCGTATGGGCTTTATGATCTGTTACTCCTGTAAGGGCCATTTTATCCTCTTCTATCATTGCTTCGCCTATCAAATGTATTACTTTTATTATTTATACGGCCGCTCTGGTATCGAACAGTAAATTTATTTTTTCGCGCTTCGCTTCTCGCATGGGCAGAGTGATTAAGTCCAGCCCTGCATGCTTTCGCGGCTTGTTCGTCATGTGTGACACCTGATACTCTAACGCCGGTCGGCGCTGCTTTGTGTCCTCTTTGTCTTCCTCATCGCTATTTGCAACAGAATTGCTGTCTTTTTTCCTCAGGCCATTCGTTTTTGGGTAAAAATTTTTATTTTGTCCTCGCGGATTATTAGGTTTGTTGTGATTCGTCTTTTCTTTATTTGGTCGACCATTTAACAGCCAACATTCTTCGCGCATGTGTCCTGCCTTCTTACAATAATTGCAGACTTTATCTATCGCGTTTACGCGGAGTGTCCTATCGGGTTTCGGTAATGAGAATCGGTTCGCATATTTGTTGGTACGACATTCTCTTCCGAAGTGCCCGTATTTTTTGCATTTTTGGCATTGTAATATCGATAGGTTATCGCGCGGTTGCGACGAGTACGTATAATTATTTTTGGGACGCGGCGGAATTCCACTCGGCCCATTTATTTTTTCTTCGGCGCTCGCTCCGGCAATCGCTTCTTGCAATGTTGCTAAATGCTGAGCTCGGACAAGTACCTTGATCTCGTCTCTCAATCCTAATTTGAAATTCTGTAATGCCTGTTGTTGAATCGTTTCTAATATAGTTCGCTTGCTTTCTATGGTGTGATTTCTTCCCTCTATCATGGAGTCGTATAGCTCCATCGCTAGCTTATCGGCTTTTAATCCGAATGCTCTTGCATTTTCTCCGGGTTTTTGCTTGAGTGTATTAAACTCTAGTTGTAAGTGTGTTGTGCTTTTGCGGCTCAAATAGCAAACTTCTAATTCCTTCTTTAGTTGTGCGAAATCTCTTATCTCTCGCGTTTGAAAGTCTATCATCGCTCTTCCTTTTAGCTTTGTGCATAGTACTGCTTCTAATAGCGTTACTTCTTCCATAGGATTTATATTTTTTATTGCGTATGACGCGGCGCTTAAGAATTCTTGTAATTTACTTGAGGCTCCGTCAAACTCGGGTATCATGTCTCGTCTCTTTTAAACGTAGATATCCGATTGCGCGCTCCGCTTAGTTCCGAATATCGTATGACGTTCTTCCGTACGTTACTTCGAACGGGAGGTTACTTGGTTCGCGTCTCGCGTGAAATTCGCGGCGTTCAGGATTTGCCGTTTCTAGTTGATTTACGCGATCTTGTAAGTTGCGGATTCCATTTAATATCTCGTCGAGAATGGAATCTCTATCGTCCCGCGGCAGTCCGGCCGTGCGGGTATCCGGTTACGGTGATTCGCCGGGGTGCCTCTTTGTGATAGCACTCGATTAAGACGGCTTATATCTTCGTCTATTTCCTCTGGGGTTATCGGCGCGTTGTCATTTGCGTTATTCGCGTCGTGGTTGCTATTTGTTGCTTCCGCCAACTCGATTACGTTCACGTGTTTCGGGGCAAAATAATACTCTTGCGGGTCAAATACGCTGCTATCATACGAGGTCAATGAGAACTCTCGTCTGTGTGTTCGCCTACTGGTCGTACTGTCCGCGTCTTCGGATTGTGCGTGCGCGTGTGAGGGGTGGAGTCTATTTTCGTCGGGGCAATTATTTTGTCCTATTACTCTCGCGTCTAGAATTATAACGGAATCGTCGAATAGGGATTCGCGTTTGATTACGCTGTTCGGGTGTAATTCGGGTTCTGATTCGCTTTCGCTTGAGTAGTACGCGTCTAAATTTCTACGCACGGTTTCGCGATTATCGCTTACGATTTTTTTGGTTGTTTGCACGGGGCTTAACGGTCTATTTCTACGCGCTCGTCGTGACGTCTCGCTATGGAGCCACGATTGGTTTAGTTCCGCAGGTGGATTTTCGTTTTCTGACATCTACGGTGATTGCGCTTTACATAATTTGCTTAGTCGACTTACATTACGGTCGCTAGTCGCATGTTGCTGGTCGGTGCTTGTACCGCCTTATCTGTCGGTGAACCTCCGTTGAGGTAGGTCGGTGCCTTCTCGGGTTACGCTGCTCGCTTACCCCTCGTCGGCCGCTACCGTGTTGTCCGCTGCTTTTGAATGTGGCTGCCGTGTCTCCGTTGAGGATGTTGCACTGCCTCACTGATTCACTTTTTTTTTGTTTCAGCTGCCGTTCCCGTCTTCCTGCCACTAGATCTCTCACGCTGCCACCATTTGGTGTGCCCCTTTTTGGATATACTAAGATTCGATCGTTCCAAGGAGGAGGCGGGATGGGTGACTGATAGAACACTCTTTGATAAACGGCACTTCGAATAAAGGATACTTTAATTGAATCTGCTTTACAGTTATTTCCGTACAAGAAAAACCCGTTACTGATCTGCTCCCTGACTCCGATTGCCCCTCTCGTCTCCTGTTGTCGTTTCCTTTTGAATCCTCGTCCTGTCCTTCGATATCGCTAAGTTGCTCAATCGTATGTGGGCCGATCGCGCAACTCATCTCTTGCTGATTCGGCGTTGCGTAACTCTTTTGGGCTTTCGCGGTCGCGCTCCCTATTATTATTCACTTTGTCTTTCTTAGTTTATATTTTATTATTACGTTAATTGGGGCCGCAACAGGAGTTATATCTGTTATTATTTTGTTCTAACAAATTAAAATATTGCCGACCAAAGTCACGTTCTCCCTATTACTGTTTAGCATCCCCGCGACATAGAACAAGCGGTTATTAATACTACTCTTAATAACTAAGGCGTATAATGAAGCAACTAACAATAAGACGCTACGAGAGAGAGAACTAACGCGCGGGCACCCCAAAAAAAAAGAGAAAGAAAAAGGAAATGTATCGGCGGACGTCACACTATCCTAATATTCTTAATTTTTGTTGAAGTATTGTGTATTTAGTTTTTGCGCTTCTTTCCATACTCCGAGCCATGTGTACGCCTATAGGTGCGACACGTGTGTCTCTAGTGTGTTGACTCGCGGGCGACCAACGCGCGGCGCTGGTCGCTCTCGGCCGCAGGGGGAAGTGATCCGCGCAATTCCTTGGCCCCACCAAACCTACGGCATTAACCCGAGTTCAAGACACCGCGGACATACATACACAACTACACTTACGCGCATACATATATACATTTCCGAGTGTTACAAAATTCCGCCCCTTAAGTTGTCCTACCACAAGATTTTGGCCGTATCGCCACAGACGAAAGTCATAGAAGGCGGGTGCCATTAAACAAAAGAAGAAGAAGAAGCTGGTCGCTCTCTCTCTCTCGATCTCCGGCAGTCATAGCGTGCGGACGTACTATTGTAACGGCCAAGCAATAAAGTGTAATAATCTAGCAAGTGACTTCGTAAAGTCTGTCTGCCCGAATCTTTTCCTGGCTGTGCTTCCCGGAACAATCCTGCCACAACAGGTTATGGGCCCAGGCGCTGGTCCCCTTCGCAAATCGTCTGGACGACAAGAGGATTTGGAAGGCTCTCGAATTATCGAGCGCGTGAGTCACATACTTATAAAACGACTCGGAAGGTTTGAACTATCGAGCGCGTGAGTTTAAGTGCATGTTAAGAAAGGACAGTAAGACTCTGTCGAACGCGTGTATCTCTATAGAAAGACTTTGTCAAACGCGTATACATAGTAAGACTCTGTTGAACGCGTGTATCTTCATAGTAAGACTGTCGAAAGCGAAAGTCCGCCATATCTGACTCCAGGTTTAGAAAGCTCTCGAACTGCCGAACGCGAGTTAATTGCCTGCTGCCACGTAGCGAAAGCGAAAGTCGATGGAGGACATTATAAGTAACAAAGCCAGAAAAGGAGCATTGAATGCTTTTACTGCCATAAGAGAGGCCACTATGAGCGTAACTGTCGCAAGAAAAAACACGACGAAGGCTCAGGACAAGGCAAAGGTGGCTCACAGAAATATCTATCTTGTCACAAACTCTGGTTCCAGAAATGATCCGGAGGGCGGCAGTCGGTGTGTCGAACCAACGATCAGGTAACGGCATTGTTGGAAAAAGACATATCAGAAGTCTGGCTCACAGTGGGGCCTCTAAGCACATGACATACCGACGCAATTGATTTAGCGATTTTAGATCGGTAAATGACGTTTTCGTGTCATTGGGTGACAATAAGGTGTGTCAAGTCCTAGGTTCGGGAACAATCTACATAGACAAGTTCATCAGCGGCAAATGGTGTGAAGGAAGCATTGACGATGTGCTCTACGTCCCTAAAATGCGAAAGAACCTTTTTTCTGTAAGGGTCTGTACGTCTAAAGGTTTCACTGTCAATTTTCAGAAGGGGCAACTCACGGTCCTGAGGAATGGGGAGATTGCAGCGCAGAGTGCAAAGCAAGAAAACGAAATTTATAGAATGTTCTTCAAGGTCAAGGTCCGAGGGGAAGCCAACGTATCCACGACCAGTCTCCAAGTGTGGCACAAACGACTTGGTCATATCAACAAGCGGACACTGCGAGAGATGGCACAGAAAGGTCTCGTCCGAGGAGTCAAACTTTCCGACTCAGACGACTTTTTCTGTGAAGCATGCCAGCTCGGAAAGGCGCATAGACTTCCGTTTGGTCAAAATAATCCAAGGGAGTCACCAAAGCCCGGAGAGTTCATACACACAGACCTGTGTGGCTCGATGTCGGTGGAGTCGCTCGGAGACGCCAGATACTTCGCAACGTTCAAGGACGACGCTTCAGGTTTTCGACATGTCTATTTCTTAAAGCATGTCCGACGTTTTTGACAGGTTTAAGGGGATCCTATAGTGAAGGCCGAACTTCCTCGATGTCGATAATGTCGAACATTTTTAATTCCGTTGTGACCGGACGGAGGGTTGTTACCGACACACTCAGTATCAGATTCGTTTATCATCGGTTGCCACTCGATTTTATTCACGAAAAATCGAGAAAAAGATAATTATCTTTCACTGACCCTTCGCTGGACCTCGCTACTTCCCTCTTTTCCTGCTTCAAGCCCGCCCGCCGGGACTGTGGATCATCGTTGGACCTCGCTTTGTGGACCGTCTCTGGGACTGCAGCAGTGCACCGCTGGATTCGTCGCCCCTCTGGACCTTCGCTGGACCGCCTCTGGATCGCCCGTCGCTGGGTCGAATACCACCGACAGGTAGGAATTACGGGAACAGGTAAATCTTTTGCGCGGGAAATCGTGTAAATAATTTTGATTGTAATTGATGGTATGTAATTGAACAATTTATTCTGCCCGGTTTTTTACAGGTGCTACGATTGGTTCCTCCCGCATTTGGAGTTTTGCCGCCCGCGTACAAACGTAAGTATAACTCATTCGCGTGTCGCGAATAGTGAATTGACTGTACAGCTATCTTCGTTGACCGTACTTTCTGATAACGTGAAACGGAGTCTCCATTTCTTCCGCCTTGCTGCCCTTTTATCCTCGAGCTTGTTCTCCACTTTTGCCCTGGCACGCCTAATTTACGCGCCCGCTGTATGGTGGGCCCTTTTGTTCGCTCGTCAATTCTGACGTTTGCTTTCGCTTTTGCTTGCGCGTTCCGTGATAATTGTTCACATGTGCTCGCTCGCAGACAATACATTCAATGGATAAATTCCTCAGTTTTTCGGCGTTTTCGTCATTTGCGAATTCGCATAGAAGCACGTACATACGTTTTCTCGAAATTCTCGTCTCGCCGCTTTCACAAATATTCCATTTGCTTCTACCCGAAGTTTTGTTTTCTCTTTAATTATGATGGTTATTTAAACATTCTTTCGCCGCTTTGCACATCGTTTTATCGTGGAAACGGAACTTCGCGTTTACATTACCGAAGCGTTTCGCTATCACCCGTGGTGATGTTTTGGTGACGCCATCCGCACACCTGGGTCGTCCAGGATTGTTTGCGACTTTCGGTTTGCGATTTGTCGTTCCGCTGATTGTACATTGACGGACCTTCACTACTGTCATTTTCCTGACCCATTGAGCCACTTTGCCTCGCGATACCTCGCAGAAAATGTCCGGTTCGCGATAACGCGACCCGGTGGTTGGATAACATTACGGGTGGTACCGCTGTACCTTTTGAGTCTCCCTGAACTCTAATCCATCGTCGCTTTTCGCCGCGGAGTTTGGGTTCGCGATTTTGCGATCCGGCAGCTCGATTGCTTTGGGGTTTGTTTTGTCGCTCTCACGGGACTTGTACGCGCGCCATTCTGTCGAAAAACTCGATCGATACATCTCGGGTTTGAATCATTAGTCCCCGCCAACTAATCGCGCAATTATGCAGGACATCACCCTTTTTCCGTCGCTCTCCGGATGATCCATCAAGTTTATTGCTTTCGCAACACCTTATATATCTTTTTCGTCTCATGTCGGGCGCCGCCGAATCGACAACTTTGCGCGCCGCGTAGAATTTATTCCGCCGCAACTCCTAATAATTAAACGCGTGTCTCCCTCGCAATAGAGGAAATGGTCGAAGAAAATTAACTAACATTTCTCCACTATTTAATCCTCCAGATTCTCCTGTCGCGAATCGGCCTTTAACTCGCGCGCGTGAATCTCCTCGAGCCCTCCCTTACGTTGCGCTTTGCGCTCGCGCTTCTCCTTGTAGCGCCGCTTCTTTGTATGGGCCGGCCTTTAACCCTTACTGGTTAGTAACCTAAAGTACGGTTGACATGACCGAGTTCGCCACTCATTCGCGACACTCGAGCCCGCGTAATCCGTATCGTTTTACCGAAGAAAATAAACCTTTGTATACCAAATAAATCGTTTTTGCCGCAAAATTAACAAAATAAATGCCTTTAATCGTATTAATGGTACTGCACTTGCTATCATTATTCGTACCGCACGCACAATGAATAAAAAAAGAAAAAGAAAAGTGTTCGAGATTCCGTTACCGTTGCGCCGCCCGATCAGATGGCAGCATTGATCGGATATCGACGCCGCATCACCGCGGCAGCTTGCGCAAGCACGGGCGCGCTCATCGCTAACGTTTTCGGTCTTCCTCGCGATTGAGGCAATTGTACAAATGGCCGCGCAGTGATCAGATGCACGATGTGTGCTCTGTGCATCTTGATTGTGACTATACACATTGAAGTGTCTACCGCAGTGATTACAGCTGCCGAGATACTGCATTAACATGTAAAGCGACCGCTCATCCAGCTCTACCCGGGTACATCAACACGACGACTCAGGCTCACATGTGCGCGAGTGCCGACCGCCACGTGTCTTACCGGCTCACGGGCTAATCATCACGAGGAGGGCAATTAATATAACTGCCTCGCCCACTCACGAACGATACACAAAGACTTCTTATACAAAGACTTCTTATGCTTAGTGAACTCCGAAAGACTGCCCACCACTCTCAGGTCAGACTGTATATATCTCTTCTCATATTAAAGACGGCTCAGCCTGTGTTCTGAGTTACATTTTATATTACAGAATAATTAATTAACACCTTCCACGCGCGTCCTTCTCATCCCGCTTTTATCGCCGCGGGATTAATCAGCGATTTCGCGAACAAAAAGACAAAAATTAAAATTATTTTACATCTGACGCGTTGTGTTTTCGCGTCGCTCGCGCTGTCAATTTTGACAATGGAAACTATTTCTAACGCTGAACTCAAATTCTTAACGCTAAATAAACCTTTTTGTTTCTAACTCGCGTAATATAAAATAATACATCATTGAGAATTACGAACCAAACATTAAGAAACTGGCGTTTCTGTGTACAAAACAAAATAGATAAAGCAAATTTGCAAAAAAAAATTGTTGTTACGAAACTCTGTCTCGATTCTAAGCTAATTCTTGTTTTTATTGTTTTTTTTACAGAGGTGCCTAACGCTTTATTTCTCGCGCGTCGTTGACCACTGCCCGCTTATAACGACTCTCACACCTCATTGGTCGCGATACGGAACGATGGAGAACCGCCTTAAGATTTTCCCACTCCAGCGCCGCAGACAGAAGCGTGCGCATCTATAACGGTCGAAACGGACACTCGTACCTCGTGTCTCGTCAGTAACGGACATTCGTATAATTTTCTACGATATTCGTTTAATACTTTGTTACGTGAGATCCGTGATCTAACTCAGACATCGAGTTCTCTACTCGACAGTGTAATAATTATCCTAAGTTGTACATAGTGTAAATACATAACTGTCTTACATACATATACGAGTCATAATAAAATACGCGGACCTTCCCGGCCATATAGGCTAATAGTAACCCCCTTCGGGGGGAAATGCTACAGTGGTGACTATCCGACGTGAGTTTTACTAAACGAAGTGATTTTCATCGCGCAACACGTTTTTCGCCGGGCGCAGCGTGACTACATCCAGAAGGATCGAGATCACCGGAACACACGCGGATCCCGCGCGAATCGCGTGATATAGACGCACAAACAATAACGCTACGTGTCGAGTGAGTGCGCGTATTTTCAAGACGAGTGATGCCCCTTACACGTTCACCACGAAAGACGACGCAAACGAACGACAACGTGCCACCACCGGGCGACCACGTGCCACCACCGGACGACCACGTGCCACAACCGGACGGCCACGTGCCACCACCAGGAGACCACGTGCACACACCAGCAGGCTCTACGACTTTCAGCATCTACAGCGACGCGACCGACAACATGGCTCACGGAAAAAACGGAAAGGAAGAACACGAGCTGAACGCGATAAAAGCGCTCAAATTGCCGCAACCTTTCTGGCGAGACAACCCTGCCAGATATTTTGCGGTCGCAGAAATGACGTTTGCATTACATAGAGTCACATCTGACGATTCTAAATACAGGTACGTCGTAATCCACTTGGACGCTGACCTCTTAGGACTCGTAGGCGACATTATAGACTCACCACCCGCGCACGGCAAATACGAGGCGCTTAAACAGCGTATCATAGACAGTCTTTCAGAATCGCAGGAAACTAAGTTGAGACGCCTTCTGCGAGGACAAGTAATGGGCGACGAGAAACCGTCAGTATTCCTACAGCGACTCCGGAATCTGGCCGGGGGACAATGCAACGACAGCGTACTGCGCAGCTTTTTCATGGAACAAATGCCAGAACACATGCGAGGGATACTAGCAATTAGCCAGCTGGACGACTAGCCACAATAGCCGCACAGGCTGACCGAGGTAACTCGCCCACAAATAAATAACATAAATCAGGCATCCATAAATGCAGTCGCATTGCCGCAAGACATATCCGCACCGGGAAAAACCGGCCCATCAAGCGACATCGAGGAACTGCGTCACGCAGTCGAGGCACTCACGCGGAAATTCGAACGCACGGTGCAAGGACGTAGCCGAAGCAGAGGCCGAAGAGGCAATCACAGCCGTTTAACCACATCACACCAAAAAGACGCCCAAAAATACTGTTATTATCACAGTAAATTCGGCGCGGACGCAATAAATTGTCGACCACCTTGTTCCTGGATCACAAAAAAACAGATCCAACAGGAAAACTAGCTGCGCCGGCGAGCGTCGCGGCCGCCGCCGGCAAATCGATTCCCGCAAGACGACTTCTCGTAACCGACAAAAAAACAGGAACACGTTTTCTAGTAGACACGGGAGCAGACGTATCAGTACTTCCACAGGAATGGATCAAACGTGCTCTCCCGACCGATCGATTTTTATACGCGGCAAATCACACAATAATACCCACATACGGAGAAAAGAAACTTACCTCAGATCTTGGACTACGCCGCGAATTCAAGTGGACTTTTATTGTGGCCAACGTAACGATACCTATTCTAGGGAATGATTTCCTACACGAGTACAATCTCCTTCCAGATCTCAGAGGACGACGATTATTGGACGGCACAACCAGCCTAACCGCAAGAGGAACATGGACGAGGAAAGGCATACCAGCACTTACAACCATTGATTCTGACAACGAGTACCACGAAATACTTCGCAAATTCATCGAGGTCACGAGACCGAGCAAATTCAAGGAACCACGACATCCCGTACGACACCACATCATAACAAAAGGACCACCTTGCACGGACCGTGCACGACGACTTTCACCGGAAAAGCTACGATTCGCAAAAAAAGAAATCGAAGCTTGGATAGCAGACGGCATCCTCAGACCATCCAGCAGTCCTTACTCAAGCGCATTTCTGTTACAAAGGAAGAAGGACGGGACATAGAGAATATGCGGAGACTACCGCGGATTGAACCGGATAACACGACCAGACAGATATCCTGTACCGAATCTTAGAGATTTCGCACACCGACTCCATGGATGTACAATATTCACAACCCTTGATCTTGACCGCGCGTATTTCAATATCCCAATGGCACCCGAGGACCGAGAGAAGACAGCAATAATTACCCCATTCGGACTCTTTGAATTTAATGTAATGCCTTTCGGTTTGAAGAACGCAGCACAGTCATTCCAACGCTTTATGGACAACATACTACGCGGACTGGATTTTTGCTGTTGTTATCTGGACGACATAATAATCACATCACGCACACCCGAAGAGCACAAGAAACATCTTGAAACAATTCTAACAAGACTACAAGAACACGACCTTACACTCAAACCGGAGAAGTGTGTTTTCGGGAAACCAGAAGTCGAATACTTGGGATACCTAGTCACATCCACGGGAACGAAGCCACTGGAACACAGGGTTTGAGCAATTATTGAATACCCGAAACCAACAAATATTTCTGAACTCCGTAGATTTCTCGGAATACTCAACTTTTACAGATCATCCATTCCCAAGGCAGCTGACGCGCAGGCACCACTCCATGCGCTCACCGCCGGAGCCAAGAAACGAGACAAAAGGAAAATAGAGTGGACACCGGAAACAGACAACGCTTTCGACAAATGCAAAGAGCAACTCACACAAGCTACTATGCTAGCGCACCCAGCCGAACGAGCACAACTCATGCTAGTGACCGATGCTTCTGACACAGCCATGGGAGCCGCACTAGAACAAGTCATCGATGGGAAACGACAACCATTAGGTTTTTTCTCAAGAAAGCTGACACCAACACAGGCGAGATATAGTACATACGACCGAGAGCTACTAGCAATTTACACGGCAATTCACTACTTCCGATACATGATCGAAGGCAGGGACACGGTGATTTACACAGATCACAAACCGTTAACCTACGCTTTTGACCAACGACCAACTAAAGCTTCACCAAGACAACAGCGACACTTGGACTTCATAAGCCAATTTACCACGGATATACGCCACGTGACGGGACTCGAGAACAACGTAGCCGACGCTTTTTCGAGAATCAACGACATAACATTGCCAATTATTGTTTCGACAGAGGATATTGCGACAGCTTCACAAACAGATGACGAATTACGAAATCTTTTGTTAGTTCCAGGGACGCTCAAATTAAAACAGCTACGCTTGGACGGTACCGAGACAACAGTCTACTGTGACGTATCCACGGACAACATCAGACCATACATTCCAAGGCCCCTAAGAAAAAGGATATTCGACGTAGTACATAACACAGCACACACCAGCGGAAGGACAACACGCAAACAAATCGCGACCTAGTTTGTTTGGCCGTCCATGAATAAGGACATCACAAACTGGGCTCGCACATGCTTACCATGCCAACGCGCTAAAATTAGTAGACACGTCAGAAGACGACCCGAGCACATACATGTTCCTGATGAACGATTCGCACACATACACCTGGACATAGTTGGACCTCTTCCACCATCACGAGGCTATCGATACTGCATAACAATGATAGACCGTTTCACACGATGGCCGGAGGCAACTCCAATCAGAGATATCACAGCCGACACTATCACGACGCCTTTTTCGAAACATGGGTAGCACGTTTCGGAACACCTATACTATCATTACAACCGACCGAGGATCACAATTCGACTCTGAACTGTTCAACGCTTTAACCAAAATGATAGGAAGCAGGACGCATCGCACCACGGCGTATCACCCGCAATCAAACGGCGCAATCGAGTGATGGCACCGCTTATTTAAAGCAGCAATCAAATGCCATGACTGGGTCAAAGTTTTACCCGTGGTCATGCTCGGACTACGCAATGCCTTAAAGAAAGACATCGGAACATCCGCCGCCGAGCTTGTATACGGAACACAACTCAGGTTACCAGGAAAATACTTCGTAGAGGAGGAACCTTCTCAGGACCAACTCCCATTCCTTGAGCATCTCAGGCAATCTATGCGGAACATTAGGCCTAGGCAAACTGCACACCAAAACAAGCCACAAACATTCATACACAAAGCACTCCATACATGCACCCACGTGTTTGTAAGAGTCGATAGCGTGAGAAGACCACTTGACCAACCATATCAAGGACCTTATGCTGTACTCGAAAGAGTCAGCGATTTTTGTTTCAGAGTCGACATCAAAGGACAACCAACCGATGTTTCAATCGACCGCTTGAAACCGGCTTTCCTAGAGATCAACCCCGACGAACCTCCGCCACAGGAACGTACCTACAGCAGGAAAGAACAGCCACATCCCACCCCAACCGGCAGCAGGACCGGCCCGGGAACCTCCCAAAGCACGGAGACGAGGCAGCTGAGAAAAGTTCATTTCGCTCCCTAGCCAGGTCACTCGGGGG
This sequence comes from Temnothorax americanus, assembly GCF_048541705.1. Taxonomy (NCBI): domain Eukaryota; kingdom Metazoa; phylum Arthropoda; class Insecta; order Hymenoptera; family Formicidae; genus Temnothorax; species Temnothorax americanus. Next base: position 137,059 of record NW_027509279.1, read on the forward strand.
GGGAGTACTATAGCGACTCTCACACCTCATTGGCCGGAATACGGAGCGATGGAGAGCCGCCTTAAGACTTACACACCAGCGCCGCAATCGCAAGCGTGCGCACCTACAACGGCCGAAACGACACTCGTACCTCGTGTCTCGATAATAACGGACGGATCACTCTTACGTCCTTATAGTCAGGCATAACGTACTTTCGCATAGTGTTCACGACAACCCGCATAACACATATTGTACGCGAGGTCCGTGACCTATCTCGTTATCGAGCTAATTACTCACCAGTGTAAATACTTACCGTTAAAACTGTACATACTTTGTGATTTGTGATACTACGTTCTTGTAAATATATGATTGTCTAATAACCCGAGTCATTGCTTGAGCACGCACTCCTGACCGGCCATCGCGGCCAATAGTAGAATTCGTACACGCGAATCTCCACAAGCGGGCAGCGGCCGAAGACGCGCGAAAAGCGAAGCGACAGGCAACCCCGTAAATTTCCCTTTTCAAAATAAAAACATTTAGTAAAATTAAATTTCGTTTGCAAATTAGCATTAAATTCGACATATAATGGTTAGTTCGCAATTAATAATCCTGATAAAAATGTTCATTGACATATGTTCGATGATTTGATTTCCGTTAAAGAACAAATTATAACATTTATTTTCTTTGTAGTACAAGTCATTTACTTTTCTGTATAATGCAAATTATAGAACTTATAACGTATGTTAATTAATGTTCTTTAACATGTGATTATTTTGTATTGAGTCAGTGAAAATTTTTCAATTTAGGATTATAAGATGCTTAGATTCTTAGAAACTATTTGTTTATTAGTTTATCAATTAGCCATATTACGCGAGTCAATGTTCATTTTCCGATATAGAAATCAAGTTTAAGTTTCATTTCTTTTCCTTTCCGTTTCTTCGTGCGTGCGGTACGTTTACGCATAATGGTAGCAAGTGCGGTACCATATTAATACAAATTAAAATGAAACGCATGTAATTTGGTAATTCCGCGGCAAAAACTGTTTATTCGGTGTACAAAGGGTCATTCTCTCCGAATATAAAACGAGACGGATTACGCGGACTCAAGTATCGCGAGTGAGTGGCGAACTCAGTTAGGTCAACCGTACATCAGCTTACGAGTCAATTAGGCTTAAGGGCCGGCCCACACGAAAAGCGGCGAAACAAACCCTACGCGGCGCGCGAAGTCGCGGACAATATAGGGTGTCTCAGAAACAATAAACTCGACTGATCACCCGGATAGCGAAAATACAAATGGCCGGTACGGACGGACCGAGACGCATCCCATGGCGCGAAGGGCGACAAAGAAAGGGTGATGTCCTGCGCAGGGGCGCGATCAGTTGGCGGGTACCGGCAATTGAACCCGAGATGTATCGGTCGAGTTTTTCGGTAGAACGGCGCGCGTACGGGTCCCGTGAGAGCGACAAAACGAACTCCAGAGCAGTTGAGCGACGGGATTGCAAAATCGCGAACCCAAACCCCGCCGCAAGAAGCGACGATGGATTAGGGTTCAGGGGGACCTAAAAGGTACGACGGTACCACCCGCGACGTTATCCGAACACCGGGTCGCGGGATCTCAAACCGGACGCGTCCCGCGGGATATCGCAAGATCAAGTGGCCCAATGGGTCAAAGAAAGGACAACAGTGACGGGCCGTCGACATGCGATGAGCAGAACGGCAAAACGCGAACCGTAAGCCGCAAGCGATCATGGGCGACCCAGGTGTGCGGAGGGCGTCACCAAAACATCACTACGGGTGATAGCGAAACGCTCCAAAATTGTAAACGCAAAGTTCCGTTTCCATAATAAAACAATATTCGGAACGACGAAAGAATGTCCGAAATAAAATCGCAATAGGGGAGGAAACGAAACTTCGGGTAGAACCAAATGGAGCATTCGTGAAAACGACGAGACGAGAAACTTCGAGAAAACGTACGTGCTTCTATGCGAATTCGCGAAAGGCGAAAACACCAAAAACTAAGGAATGTACACCGAATCTATGGTACGCAGGGGAGCAGGTGCGAGCGATTTCAATAGGCAAACGTCGAAAACACCGAAAAACCGAGGAATGTACACCAAATCTATTGTACATGGGGGAACAGGTGCGAGCAATGACAATCGGAACGCGGAAACGAGCTCGACTATAAAAGGGCGGAAAAGCCAGAGGACGGGGACTCCGTTTCGCGATATCAGGGAACACGGGCGTGAAAGAGAATTGTACAGTCTGATAGGGACACGAATTATACTCACGTTTGTACGCGGGCGGCAAAAGTCCAAGCCCGGGGGGGAACCGATACCTGTAAAGAAACGGGAAGAATAAATTGTTGAATTATCTCTTATAACTTACAATCATAATCATTTGCCTGACTCACCACGCGAAAGGCTTACCCGTTCCCGTAATTCCTACCTGTCGAAGCTACCCGACCCGGCGAAAGACGGTCCAGACGCGGTCCAGCGAAGGTTCAGAGGGGCAACGAATCCGGTGGTACGCTACTGCAGTCCCAGAGACGGTCCACAAAGCAAGGTCCAGCGAGGGCCCACAGTCCCAGCAGGCGGGCTTGAAGCAGGAAAGGTGGGACATAGAGAGGTCCATCGAAGGGTCAGTGCACAATAAGAAAAAATCTTTCTCGATTTCTCGTGAACAAAATCGAGTGGCGACCGATGATAACGAATCTCACACAGAGTGTGTCGGTAAAACCCCTCCGTCCGGTCACAGTGTAAATAGTCAATTGTCGCGGGACATTCGTTGCTACGACGACCCGAAAGAATCTGCGATCTCCGAAGCCAAATTAGTTAAAGTCCAGCAACCCCAAATGGCGACCGTGACAGGACCAAAAGCCGAATCGTAGTAGCGAGTGCAAAACGATTAATATCGAAGAAAAGTGCGAAAACGCAAAAACAAAGCATAGCGACCGTAAACGAAAAGTCATAGATTATGCGCGTCTCAGGAACGTACAACAACATGCAGTTATAGGGCGCGAAATCGTAGGCTAGAGAATTAGTATTGCGATTAAAACAATCGGGTCAAACACTGTATGACGGTCCACGCGAATCTGATAAGCGAAAAGATAAAAGCTATTAAGTAAAACATAAGGACGTAGTCCGAATACCCCAAAAAAGGGTCAGAAACATATAAGCGAAAGCGAATAGGATAGAACGCACAAAGAAAACGCTAAAACAACGTGCAACGTAAGGACGCGAAATCGTAGCGAAAGCAAACGATAAAAACTAAATCGCGTAAATCGATGTACGAGCGTTTTGCGCGAACCGAAGCATCGCGATAGTATAAAATAAATGAAACAAACGAAACAAAATACCACTCGATTTCGAACGACACGCGGATAGAATCGGTAAGATTCTCGCGAAAAGCGCATAGAGGCACAAATAGAATTTCGATACTCTTACAAGAAATGGAGATCAAAGAATCGCGGACAAAATTCCGTTAAAAAGACTTAGGAAATTCGATAGAAAATTTCAAATTTAGCTGGCATAGGAAATAACAGTAACGATAGGGCCTAAAAGGAGAAATAGTAGTAGAGTAGCGAAAATAAAATCAAAAGTGCGAGGAAAAAAAATGCCGAAAGTGCAGCACTCTCCATTGAACAAAACGCAAACTAGATCGAAAAGAATAGCACTGTCGGAACAAGAAATACGCCAAAAAATCGCCAACGCCAATCTACAGGAACGCGATAAAAACGAAACGAACGACGGTATGGCAAACCAGCAACAAAATATCGACGTTCAAAAACAACAGCAAACAATGCAAACGTTAACGGTGAACGAGCCGTTGCTCGAAAAGGAAAATGACGCGACGCGAGCACTAAACCTAAGTAGAGAACGTAACAGAACAGACGCAATCAAAAATGAAATAATAAAACAAAATCAATTTCTAGCGCAAGTACAAATATTAACAGAACAACTGGAACAAATAAACGCGAGGTCCCGCGCAAGCCAGAGGTCCGTCGATAACAACCGGAGCGAAGCGGCGAACGAAGAAGTGGCCGGACACAAATATGACTCTCGGGTATTCGACGACGAGAAAAATCGACGGGATATAGCGTTACAAATGATGCCAATGCAAGCACGTTTGCCACGCGGTGGCTGGATTAAAAACCCATTTAATGAAATAAGTTACCGCGGAAAAACGGATAAACAAAATCCTATTAGATTTTTAGAAAAATTCGATAGACTAGCGCGATACGAAGGAGTACCAGAAGAAGAGCAACTGCATTACTTTGGAAGTTGCATGAAAGGCGCAGCAAGCCAATGGTACGAGTTACAAGACGCAAACGACATTTACGAAATTAAACGCATGTTTACCCAACAATTTTGGGGCTGCCAGGCGCAAATGAGATTCCGGCAACAGATATATTTCGGAAAATACAAGCCAAACCTAGACGGTACAATGACCGAATATGCGTTAAACGTAGCCAGACAGGCAAAAACGTTACTACCACCGATGAGCGACGAGGAGATAGTACAGACAATACGCGAACATTTTGACACCGATATCGCACGCGAACTAAGACCGTCGGTGGTTAGGAACGTTAACGAAATGATTTCAATGTTAGACACACTCGAGAATGAACGCGAAACACGAAGACTACGCGGAGAAGCGCGACGCGCGAATGAAAAGCCTGCAAATACGAATCAAAGACAACGCGATAACGCGAACGATGGCAAAAAGACAACGACACAAAGCCGTAACGATAACGAACAGCGACGGGCGAACGGACGATACAATTCCAACAGGCGGGACACGGCAAACCGAAATAACGGAACATCATCGTATAACAAATCGCCAGCCTGGCGGAAAACCGAATCACCCACGGCAAAACGTAAAGACGGTGGGGTAGACATCGTCAAATTACCAGATAGTGATGATGGCGCGGCAAAGCCAAGAGTCACACGCTACACGCGTGAACGCGAGGAACGCGAAGACAGAACGAAAAGATTCGCGAAAAAAGCGTACGATGGAAAGTACGATGGAAAGGCGAGAGACCGCGGACGAAAGTTAGCGGCAATCACAGCCACGAATCATGAGACCGAGTACGCAAACGACGACGCATCGACAAGCGAAGAGTCGACGGAAGACGAGTCGGACGAGAAAAAGTGTTGCGCGATAACGCGCGAAGAACATAAAGGCGACGACACAAAAGCGGCAATCAACGGCAAAGAAAACCCCATCAACATCATACGAACAAGGAAAATCATCGATGACCTAGACCAAGATATCGAAGATGCGCAAAAGGAGAACGTGACACAACCGGACGTACCAATGATTCGTATGAAATTCGGTAGCTGTACGACTAAGGCACTAATCGATACGGGAGCACAGGTAACCGCAATGACCAGAGCCTTTTATAAACAACTACGTGACGCGAATGAGCAAATGGAGATATTGCCGATAAAAAAATTCACCCTGAAAGGAGCATTCTCCGAACGAGGATCGGTGATATCGAACAAAGTCAGAGTCAACTTTGAATATCGCGACGAAAAATTTACACACGAATTCTTCATTGTAGAAAACCTGGCCTACGAATTGGTATTGGGCATTGACTTCCTAGTCAAATACAAATTGGTACTAGCATGTGACGACTCAATAGATGTAAAATTCCGTAAAACAATAACCCCGACGGTACGGGTAAACGCGATGAGGCGTGATGAAGCAGAGGAAAGTTTACAGAAAATTCTCGACAAGCACGCTGAATTATTCAATGGCGAGATAGGACGAGTAAACCACTACCAGCACAAAATAGAAATGAAAAGAACTCGACCATATAAACGGAAAACATACCCGATACCAGAGATACACATGAGCCGAGTCAAAGAATACATTAAAGATCTAGAACGCAAAGGCATAATTAAAAAACAAGCAACGCAATACGTAAACCCACTTGTCGTAGTAATTAAGAAAAACGGCGACATAAGGTTATGCCTCGACGCGCGCGAAACAAATCGACACATGTCAAATGATCACGCGCAACCGCCAACGATAGAAGAGGTCTTTAGAAGAATTGGAAAGAAAAAATACTTTACAACCCTCGACGTAAGTAATGCCTTCTGGCAGATACCGCTAGAGGAGGAATCCCAGCAGTACACCGGATTCTTCTTCGATGGTCAAACCTACGTGTTCCAACGCATGCCATTCGGCTTAAAAACCGCCGGAGCATCATTCACCCGTGCAATGGACAACGCGCTGGGAGATCAACAGTTTCTGTTAGTCTATTTAGACGACGTACTCATAGCATCGGACACGTTGGAGGAACACCTCTTCCATATCAACTGGGTGCTCACGCAGTTAGAAAAATACGGATTCAAACTAAACCGAGAAAAATCTTTACCTAGAAAGAAAAAGATCTTTACCTATTCCAGCCAGACGCGAGATACGGAATATTCGTAGACGCGGCTAGATCGGGATTAGGAGCGCGCCTATACCAATACCAACCGAACAACGAAGAAATTAAATAAACAATAGGGTATGCGAGCCGTAGTTTAAAAGGCGCAGAAAACAACTACACAATAACAGAGTTAGAATGTTTAGCGATAGTGTAGGCATTACGAAAATGGCACACGTTATTATTAGGACGTCACGTAAAAATTCATACCGACCACCAGGCACTCAAATTTCTGAGTACATGCGTCCAAAACAACGCTCGCATAGCGCGATAGTTCGCTTTCTTGCAAAAATTCGATCTAGAAATCATTCATTTGCCAGGCAAAGAAAATTCGATTGCAGACACATTGTCGAGATGCAATGGCAAACCATGGCAACATGACGAGCGACATAAAACGAATGGCCGTAATCAGAGATGTAACGCAGGGCACAAATACCACATGGTGGATCGAAATAATTAGAGAAGCGCAAGCTAACGAGGAATCGCTGAGAGAACGAGCACAGACGGAGCCCAATAATGTCTACGAACGCGATGGCATTATACGCGTGAAATGTCCAGGAGGCGATCGAATAGCCTTACCCCGGAGAATCGCGTGGAGAATCACACGCGAAGCCCATAAATTATTGATTCACTTTGGAACCGATAAAGTGCACGACTTTCTCAAGCGATACTTCGACGGGGCAAATTTCGCACGAATAGCGCGAGACGTAGTGGCGTCGTGCGAGATTTGCCAAGCTACAAAGTTCTACACGCGAGCGACAGTAGGAAGCGAATACTACCGATTACCGGAAGCACCGGGCGATACACTGTCAATGGACATTTTCGGGCCGCTACCAGTCACGAACCAAGGTCACAGATACGTCTTAGTTGTAATGGACCAATTTTCAAAATATATAAAACTGTACCCGATGCGCGACCAACGTCTCGACATTATTATCGAGATGCTGGAAAATAAGTTTTTCACGGAAATAGGAATTCCCGAAACTATATTGACCGACAATGGCAGTCAATTTCTCACTGAGCGATGGCGTAAATACGCGAGCGACAAAGGATTTATCGCGCGGAGAACCTCACCCTACAATCCCTAATCTAATCCTGTGGAGAGGGTGATGCGCGAAATAGGGCGAATAATTAGAACATACGCGAGCCACAGGTAACACGCGTGGAGCCGGATAATCGAGCGGGCGGAGATGGTTGTTAATTACACAACACACTCATCACACGGATACACCGTGCGAATTGAACGACGGGGATGAGACGGGGCACTTGGCGACAATAGATCCCGCGCTACTTCCTCTCGTGGACGAAGAACATATGCAAGAATGGGCGGAAAAGGTACAAGAGGCGCGGGAACGCCTGGCCAAAGCAGCGAGGAAGAGGAAAATCCAGGCCGATAAGCACGGTACGGCGGAATATAGCGCCGGTCAAGAGGTCTGGATCAAATTGCATCGACGCTCGGACGCGAGTCGCAAAGTAACTCGAAAAATACACTTAGTATTTGAAGGACCGTATCGAATACAACAAATAATACGCCCAAACGCATACCTCATACAGGATCTAGACGGCCAGTATACGTCCGCTTAGGGTTCCTATAAGGGAGTTGGGCAGATACCGTTGCCCGATTGTGATTGGCTCCGCCATTTTCTAGGCAACTTCCGGTAGTTCCGGCAACACCGGCACATGGCAATCTTGGCATAGCTATCATCGATGATCGATGCAATAACGTGATATATATATATATATATATATATATATATATATATATAAGTGCTGTGTTATTCACATACGAAGAAAACTGTTTATATTGAAGGTAAATATTGTGTAATTGTGTAATATATAATTAAAGTGAAAGTGATGGAATGCCCTGTATATAAAATATCTTGTGATTAATGTGGAAAATAGAAAATGCCGCATTATTGTGTAGCTTCTGGATGCTACAATTCATCCAAAAAGGCGCAGTAATGCATATCTTTCCACGAGATTTGCAACGTAAAGAAAAATGGATAGAAAATGCTGGTGGATCTTCAGGATTCAAATACTGCAGAATTCCAAACGAAAATTCATTTTTATGTGAGGTACGTTTTCTATTTATGAGGAGTTGATTTATTAGCGATTTATTATTGTCCATAAGCATGAGGATTCTGACGACGTACAACGTAATATATTTTATTTTTAATATACTGTTTCATTTTTTATAATTTCATTTCACGGTTGACATGTATGAGAAGGAACGTGTTGATGGCCGGAAAAAATTGAAATCATCTGCTGTTCCAACGATTTTTGGAAAATTGTCATTCAACAAAATAAAAAAAATGTTGCAGGTAAATAATATATCAATAATATTTGTTTTTAATTAATTTGTCACATTTAATAATATTAATAATTCATGGCTCATTTTTTTTTTACATCAGTATATCATATACGACAGAAATTTGTAAGTCATATTTGCATAGTTTACGTTGTTTGTTTTGCTAAATATTGGTATTTATATTTTAGCGTTTATACTTGATACTACATCAGCTACAGAAATCGTAGTAGGTTCTGAATTGACAGCTCAGGGGGATGAAGGATATGTTCCCAATATCGAAGCTGCTGCAGAAATTGAGATATTTAATCTGGTTCAGAGAAAGAAAGAATTTCTCTCCGATACTAAACTCACTAAAGAAATTGAGATATTTAATCCGGTTGAGAGAGAGGAAGAATTTCTCTCCGATACTAAACCCACTAAAGAAATTGAGATATCTAATCCGGTTCAGAGAGAGGAAGAATTTCTCTCCGATATTGAACCTACTAAAGAAATTGTGGTATCTCATCCAGTTCAAGTTCAAGGAGACGAAGATTTTGTATCGGAATCTGTTTCAGACAAACAACAAGCTCATAGATTTGGACAACTGTTTGAAAGAAGTGAACGAAGGAGAAGAATTATGAAGAAAAAGCATAAGCAAGCACAAATTATATTTAAGAAGAAACTAAAGAAACTAGAAGAGGAAGTACGTATTAATAATCTATACCCTAAAATACTTCAAAATTTGTTAAATAGCGATCAAATTAATTTACTATGCCGCAAATATAAGAAAATACCGAAATGGAGCGATAAGACGTTAGTGAAGGCATATCAATTAAAATTTGCTTGCGGTTATTCTGGCTACCGGGAGTTATTAAAGCACGGTTTTCCATTTTCATCGGTCAGGACATTACGGAAAAAGTTAGAAAATTGGAAGTTTCAGAGTGGAAAATCTGATGAAATCTTCGAATTTTTAAATATAAAAATTTTACAATTCCATAATGATATAGATAGAGATTGTTTAATCGTACTCGATAAAGTCAGCATAACTCCAAGTAAAATTTACGATCCTTCAACTAATACATATGTAGGTTATGTTACTTTACCAAATCATGACAGTACAGAAATTGCTACACATGGTTTAGTATTCATGCTCGTTGGCATTGCTAAACGATGGAAACAAGTCATCACGTATTTCTATACCGGAAAAGGTTCTGATGGAACAATATGTAAAGAGATAATTGTTGAAATAACTGAAAATACAAGTGCGATAGGATTGTATGTACATACAAGGCGTTGTTTCCGATATGGGCTCTTTAAATCAAGCCATGTGGCGAGCCTTTGGTATAAACGTTTCTAAACATTCTACAGTACAAAATAAGTGCGCGCATCCGGTTGATCCTAATAGACATCTTTTTTCTTTCATGACGTTTGTCATGCTTTAAAAAATTTTAAAGAAGGCATGTTAAATCATGTTACCATCACAATTCCTTTAAAATTCGTTGAAAAATATAATTTGCCCACGAACATTGCAAGTTTAAGACATTTTGAAGAAATACTACATGCACAATGTAATTTTGACTTGAAGCTTGCACCGAAGTTACGCAAAGAATATTTAGAAACTTCGAACCATTTCTTAAAAATGAGGGTACCAAATGCATACGGCGTTTTCAATCTAGACACAAGTTCTGCTCTAAAATGTTTAGTTCCTATATTTAAAAAACCTGAACTAAAAAAACAACAGCTTACTTAGTCGAGCAAGTTGCTAAATGGTTTCAAAAAGTAAGTTGTAGAAGCCTTGCCTAAGCAATCAATACACATAATGAAGAAAAATATATTGAAACAATTAATTTCCTATACGAGTTTTGTGAATTAATATCTTCATTGCAGTTGGGTAAAAAAGATGACTGAAAACTTTTTCAAAAAGGTATTATTGCATCAACTATATCTTATATTGATAGAGCAACTTATTTAAGGGGGCATATACCTTTCTCAGCCCAAAAAATAGGCATATTTCGTGATTTTTTTTTAACAATAAAAAGAAATGTTTGAAGGTAAGGGTTTTTTGTACAACAAAGTACATCTATTGTAGTTATAAAAAAAATTTTTATTTATTATTTTTAATAAACCATCCCCCCTCTTTCGCCTCTTGAAGTAAGTCCCGCACAAAATGTTTGAAATTGCGGTACCATGGATATCTCCGCAGGATCATCTGAAACAAAAAAAAGAGTTACAAAATATTAAAGTTTGATAATTTTTCTAGTCCTTGACCCATCCTTTTTTGAAAATTCAAATTTTCAATAAAATGGCAGACTGTCAAAATTTAGGTATCGTATTTCGACAAAAATTTCAATCTTTTTTGTTTAAAAAAATATATATAAAATCAAAAATTTTCAAAAAGCATGGGTCAAGGACTGGTAAATTTTATGAACTTTTATTTAAAAAAAAAATTAAATAGATCGGTTGATCCATTACCGAGATATTTATGGTACCGACTTGAAAAACATGGTTTCGAGAAAAACGCGTTTAAAGTTTCAGAACAAGTTTACACCATGATAAAACTGTTTCTCACGACTTACATGTAATCATCTATTCCGGGGCCATACAGGGAATCCTCCAGGGCAAGGTGCTCATCATTTTGATGGTTTTTTTCAAGGCGGCGCTTTACTCGGGCCTCCCGTGTTGCATGCTGCTCTCGGACGTCTGCTTGATCGCAGCGGCGAGTGTCACTCAACGCAGCAAATTGTACTGCGTTTCGTCCAACTGCTATTCCCATTGTACTCATTACTTTCAAAAGAGCTAAGGTTCCTTCATTAAATAAACAAACAGCGAGAAAAGTCGCAATTTCGACAACTCGAGCGCTACTGTTTGTATTTTTCGGAGCTATCCTCCAGATCAAGTTATTATAACTTTCGTTCGTGTTTTGAGTATATCCGCCAAGGCAACGTTTCAATAACGACTCATTTGAAAGATCTTCGTATATAGGGCGAATTGCATTTAAAACGTCGTCAGGTAAGGTATTGTAGCTTTGCTCGTACTTGTCCAAAGATCCGTTCGCTTTTGCTAGTTGCCACTCACACCATGAATCCGAGCCTTCAGGACAAAGATGATGTTGCGGTTTTATTGTCGTCGAACTATAATGATAAAAAGTAGCCCACACAGCATTCCGCATTCCTTCTACCGAGTCGAAATTGCGCCGAATAGCAAGACCATAATACACGGAGAGTTTGTCTATCATCTTCGCAGTTAATTTATTCTTTCCGCCAATACCTTTGTGATCTTTCTTACATTTCCGGAGTCGAGCGCCCATGCGTTTCTGTACGTGTCCGATGCACTCTTTTTTTTGTATTTCTTTATCTCCGTATGGTTTAGATTCAACGATACCCTTATACGTTTTTGAATCGCCATCTCCAATGTACCGCGTATACTTTACTCCGTACTGTTCTTCTGATCTATGGAACATTTCTTTGATGGAATCTACTTCCATTTTTCCGGCGGAGCCTTCAAGATTCGCTTGGCAATTGCTTTCATGCTCGATTTTCCACTCATTATACTCTTCGGTGTTTTTCTTTTTTTCCCAAACTTCGCATTGTTTACAGTAAGAAGATTTTACATTGACATCGACAACTTTCTTCGAATGTGCACCGATGAGACTGCATACGCCATACAAAGAAGAAAATCCGCGTTTTTGCCAAGTCCCGTCTCCAGAAACACATAAATCCGTAACATTTTCGACTTCTTGCTCCAAACTCATCCTCAGCTGCTCTTCTTGTACCGCGTCCTTCATGCTCATTTCCGCAACGGCCTTGGATGCAATATGAATGTTTTTTTGGATTTCATCGTGCGATTTTTGAGCAACAGGAGGAGGTAAATCCATCAATCCACAAAATTTTTTCTCACCTGATGCTCCATGTCCTAAACAACGTATAGCAAAACTAAATCGACGGTTTATTTCGTACGATAAACCGATTTTTGGACAAGAAGAAATGTCAGTTGGCCTGCACTCGTCACAAAGTATCAAAATTTTAAAACCAAGGCCTCGAGAACTTTCTGTTTGAAATTTCACGTCGCCTCCGCACGTTTTACATTTCACAACCTGTGAAATTTCGTTGAAAACTGATTTGAAATTTAAAATTCTGTAATTCAAACTGTCATTCTCCGGCACGAGCATACTATTCTCCGATTTCAATTTGTTCGCAGCTGTAGTGGTCGTCTCGATTTCACTTTCTAATGCCCATCTATTGGGCGGCTTCGGACGTTTTGGTATCGCATCCTTGCGAAATTTATTGCTTCGGTGCAATTCCCGAGAACTTTTTGATCTCTTCATTGTAACATGTGCGTACAACAGAACTGACACCAAGCAACTGAATACGTGGACTAAAGATTATTCTAGAAAAAATTTAAAGTGCCATCTATTAAAAGACTTATGTACCTACTACCCAGAAACGAACTTCTATTTAAATTACAATGGAGGGTCAGCTACCAGCGGGGGGTACAAGAGTCGAACGCTGTTACCTGCGCGTTGCTCCGAAACGGCCTAACAGACGCTCGGACGGCGCTCAGTACAAAGTGCTGTAACTTCTTCAATTTTTCGAATTTCTTTAAATGGCTTTGGATTTACATTCCTGAAATGTTGTTCTTTCGAAATATGGAATAAAAAAAAATCGATTTTTTGAAGCCGAGAAAGGTATATGCCCCCTTAATTAATGAACGAGAATATAAATTTGTTTTTGGTGGTAGATTCACCCAAGATTGTATCGAAAACTTGTTTTCGACACTTCGAATAAAACATTCGACTTTAAATGCTCTCCAATTTAAAAACGATTTAAAATTAGTAACAACATCACAATACATGGCTAAGATAACGAGCAGTAATTACGATGAAGATGATCGTGAGTTCTTGCCAGATTTCTTTGACGTTATTCAAAATCCGCACAAAATTACTTTTTTTAAAAAAAGGTAAAAAAAGGCGCCAAGTACACGTATAGTAGTGTATATGTTGTTACCTAAAAAAAAAAGAAAGTGGTAGTATTATACCTCGAAAAAACCTAAGTAACAAGTTTTAGATCTTTATATCTCGAAAAATCTCGAAAAAATCTAAGCAGTAGTATCTTTATTTCCGAAAAATTATAACCCAAGTGATACACGTCACAAAATTATGTTACCTTATCAAAAAGAAGAGTCGCGCTTTAAGTGATCTATTACAATTACAAAAAAGAAATGATATCTCTTTAAATTAGAGCGCCAATTACAGAGAGAACATGTATATTGCCTCAAAAAATAATTGTTGCACTACTTTGAAAAATCTTTACATTGTGTCAATTAGAAAAGAATGTATAATAACAATTTTATAAGATTAAAAAATTTTATTTAAATTTTTAACAAGGGAATACAAGATATTTAAATACACTAGACACTACAGACGCGCGCGCTTCGCGCGCGCTATTTAGCTTTAACGTTATGCTATTACTATTACACTATTAATCCGCCTTGATACACACAACTGTCAAAATATACAATGACAGCTGCAAATGAAGTAAGCGCAGCAAGAGAATCAATCGGCATCGCGGAAAAGTGACAACAATACCTACGACATGTCCTTTTTAGAAGAGGAAGAGTCACTATAATTACCTATCTCCGATCCGCTGATATTTCGCGTGGCGTTCGATCCTTGCGTGACGCGACCGAAATTCAGAATTAAGCGATTTCATATTTATAATAATAATGAGAGATCACATTAATAATAATATTAACCTCGCGACACGACGCGGGACGATTAACCTCGCGACACGACGCGAGCTGTCACATCACGACACACACGACGCACTACACGCACGAAACTCGCCACACTACTCCGCGATGACAGTCCCTCACGGGATGAAGCAAGCTCGCGGCGCGGCAATCAATCGAGATAGCCAATCGGCATCGCGGAAAAGAGGCTTCAATTTTGCGATACAAACGAAATTCACTCAGGTAACACGCCTTTTTTAAAAGCGGAAAGTTATTTACATGTGTATTTTTTAATGGCCACAAAGAATTACAGAGGTAACAGTACAAAATAAAAATATTTTATTAAAATACATAAATTTTTCTTGTAAAAAAACTTGGCGCTGCTAGACCTCAAAATTTTAAATAAATAAATAAACTTATTCTATACTAAATATAAGCCGCATTATCCGCCGTCCGCGTAGTCACGCACACCCATATCACTCACTCCCACATCCACGCTGATAATCATTTAATATTACTCCCATTGCATTCTTCTCTGAATTATTTTTATTTATTGTTGTCCTTATTTATTTAAAAGGTCTAGCAGCGCCAAGTTTTTTTACAAGAAAAATTTATGTATTTTAATAAAATATTTTTATTTTGTACTGTTACCTCTGTAATTCTTTGTGGCCATTAAAAAATACACATGTAAATAACTTTGTATTTAAATATCTTGTATTCCCTTGTTAAATTTAAATAAAATTTTTTAATCTTATAAAATTGTTATTATACATTCTTTTCTAATTGACACAATGTAAAGATTTTTCAAAGTAGTGCAACAATTATTTTTTGAGGCAATATACATGTTCTCTCTGTAATTGGCGCTCTAATTTAAAGAGATATCATTTCTTTTTTGTAATTGTAATAGATCACTTGAAGCGCGACTCTTCTTTTTGATAAGGTAACATAATTTTGTAACGTGTATCACTTGGGTTATAATTTTTCGGAAATAAAGATACTACTGCTTAGATTTTTTCGAGATTTTTCGAGATATAAAGATCTAAAACTTGTTACTTAGGTTTTTTTGAGGTATAATACTACCACTTTCTTTTTTTTTTTAGGTAACAACATATACACTACTATACGTGTACTTGGCGCCTTTTTTTTACCTTTTTTTAAAAAAGGTAATTTTGTGCGGATATCACGCCTTTTTGTAGTATATTACGCATTGTATAAACAGTATGTACAGGATAAAGCTATTTGGAGGTATAATACTACCACTTTGTTTTTTTCGAGGTAACAACATAACAGGGTAACAACATAATACATATACACTATTATGCGTGTACTTGGCGCTCTTTTTTACCTTTTTTTTAAAAGGTAATTTTGTACGGATCAACAGCTACGTCTAAAAATAAAATAATGTATCAATATGATATTATGGCTACGATCAACGTGACACTACAATCGCCTTTAAGCATTCCTCTTCTCTTTTCTTTCAATAAAGAAAGAAGGAGAAGAAGAACGCTCCAGAGCATTTGTATCACGTTGACCGTAGCCTATATATCAAGATATATATAAAATATCAACAACCTGTTCACCGTTCTCTGGATAGAATTGTAACACTGCTCTTGCGCTTCTTGACAGACATGCATACAACGTTGATAAGAAACGATATAAACGTTTTGTAGGATTGTGCAAAGTTTTGCTTGCATAGCACAACCACAAGCGCAGAAATACTGACAGCCCCATCAAACGTACCAGCTTTAAATGGCAATACTTGACCTATATCTAAAAATAAAATAATGTATTAATATGATATTATGGCTACGGTCAACGTGACACTACAAATGCTTCGAAGCATTCCTCTTCTCTTTTCTTTCAATGAAGAAAGAAGGAGAAGAAGAACGCTCCAGAGCATTTGTATCACGTTGACCGTAGCCTATATATCAAGATATATATATATATCTTTCAGCAACGTGCACAACTTCATTTGAGGTTATAATTGGGTACAACATTCATCGCACGATACTTTTATAATTGCAAATCGGAAACGTACCTCGAGTTCAGCTCTTCTGCGATCAACGAAGTCGAGATCGAACGTGTCAGTCGTCACTTTCTGCCAAGCGTAGAGAACCTTCTTTTCCGGCAGCGATAGTAACACGATGGGTGCGTTCAGCCGATACTCCGCTAGCCTAGCAATCGTGAGCAGTCGCTCGTTTCCTCTCCTTTTAATCCATTGGGTCAAAGGAGAGGAAACGAGCGAAAACGAGCGACTGCTCACGATTGCTAGGCTAGCGGAGTATCGGCTAAACGCACCCAATGTAGGGATATGAAATCTTTAGATAAGCACGAAGCAATTCAATTCAGTATATCGCCGGCACGATTACGGTGTTACTGCTGTTTCGCGTACGCGCGTATGCGCGCGTTGTCGCACCTTACCTCGCGACACGTAATAAAGAGTCACACGGTCGGTCTCGCTCCGCGCGTACTACCGTGTCTCTCGATCGATCGAGATAGGTTAACTGATCAGATGATGAACTGACTGACAGGATAGCGCTCTAAACGAACGCACTGTCTGAACTGCACTGCACTGCGATACTAACGCCGCTAGCCGCCAGTGTCGAAAAAGTGAAAGTGACGTTCTCTGTTTGTTACATGTATGTTATAAAGAAGAGCGGTCGACGTAGACGACGTATCTTAAAAATAAATTTTCGCATTTGGACTTTGCGTCGTAATATCTCCGCTCGTAGGGCACGTAGCGGAATATTATGAGAGAAACCCCCTTCCCTAATTGGACCCCAAGCTATCGATCAAGCCTACTTAGAACCTGATCCGTTCACTCGTTATCGAGATCTCAACATCTCGGGTACTCGCAACCCGTCGCGTCGCGTAAAAGAGTCACGGTCGGTCTCGCTCCGCGTGTACTTGGCGCGAGACACTACCGTGTCTCTTGATTTGCCAAAAAAGAACACTGAAAAAATAGTTGAAAATAATTGGCCTGTTCCTAATTCAATACAGGATATACAATTGAGTCGAGTCGATTTAAATATACTACATAATATTGCCGGATATATCATTACAAGTATTGCAAAGTGTCAACAGTTGTGTGAACTATGTTTGGAAAGTACGGGTAACTTTCAAATAAAACCAACTTATTACAACCACTTAACGTCTTTAAAAGCCTTTAAACAAGATACATTGTTCTTTGTAAACAAAAGAACGTTTTATTTCTTTGTTGATATGGAAAAAATATTTAGATCATACGGATACGATAAGTCAGTTTTTGGAAGTTATACTAACTTGCGACCATTTTTTACTAACAAATTTAAGGAAATACCATACACAATACCCGAATGTCATGATTTACAGAATAAAATTATAGTTCGATATGCAACGTTTAGATTAAAGATACATTCTAAAAACTTTCGCATGAATAAAAAGTCGGAATTCGCGAGTAAAACAATGGCAATGCACTATCGCGTTAAGTAACAATAATATTTATATGTAATGTATTTTTTTCTTTGGTTTTTAATTCTTTATTTCATGTTTCTGTTTTTCAAAAGTATTATGTACGCATGCGTATCTGTTTTTAAAAAAGTATTATGTACAATTAGTTGTACAATATATTATTTAACTCGTTTAAGATGTAAAATATAAATAGATAAATATATTACTGTTGAAAAATGTATCAATCTATACTTCGTAACTTTATTTATTTCTTCCTTTATATTTATTATAACTTTTACTAAACATTTACTTTCATTACAGATAACGCAATCACGTATGAAAGTGCCTCCTGTGGTTTGAGGTTTCCTTTCAAACGTTGAATTGGATAATGGATATGTGTGGATATATATAATGTACATACATACAATGGCTATATATATTATGTATATAAATTTATTGCACTTAAGTATATGATGAATATATGTGTATATTACCACTAAATAAGTATATCATTACAATGCAAGGTGAGTAATTCATAAATACATATATGTAAATATCGAATTTGTTACATAAACTCGTAAAATATTATATAATTGTATATTAAAATTATATAAGTAACTACCCCGATAGGAAAAGATTTTATATGACGAAATCTGGATAAAATTGGGAATGATGCAATTGGCAACAATAGTAGTAGAAATTTAGACCGTTGTGCAAATATTAATAAATATTTACACAATTTATTTCTAAATAGTATTTCAGCAAAAAAGCAGCGTTATGAGTAATCATCTTAGCGCAATAATTGTAAAATTCCTCTCGATTAAATGATGCAATTATTGTACAATATTTGCGTAACTTTCCTATCGGAGTATAAATTGATTTTCATACAACATAATTATACGTATACTTCAGAAAGAAAGTTTCTTGTATTAAAATAAAATACATATTTATCTCAAGTTTACTATAAAAATTTTTATTTTCCTTCTTCCCTCGTTGTTAAAAGTATAATTTTGGTTTGCTAATAACTTTTATTTTTGCTGTTAACTGTAATAAATATGTTAAATTTATGATAGCTTCAATATTTTTACTGTCATTTTAGGTTAAGAGTTTATAACTTCATCAATTTTTCATTTATTCTTCCATTTTTATCTTCTATTTCATATATATATTCTTCTATATATTAATATACATATTACGTTTGCTACAATAAAGTTATAATAGCCTTTTTATACGTTGCATTTCATATAGTAGTTACGATACAGAATTTAAAATTTGCCGTTCTTTATACGCTGAGGATCAGAAAATGGCGAATTCCGCTACATTTGCCCAACTCCCTTATAGGAACCCTACGTCCGCTGGAACGGAATGATCCCGGTGGCCGCTCTCAGGTTTCTCTCTGGCTTTAGCATCCTCTTAAGGAGGCTCTTACCCGACTGCTCTAATCAATGTAGCAACCGAAAAATTATCATTAATAATTGGTTATAAAATTATCGGAAAATTAAATAAAAAAATAAATAATAATTTTTACATAGTGTAAAAGTAAGTTATATGTTCTATTAATGTAAATATTAAAATTTATACGATAAGTCAGATGACTACGTCAGTGCGCTAAAGAGCAGAATAATAACAACGTCGTCTGCTGCAGCAGTCTGCAGCTAAGTGAGGTGTAGCCGTGTAGCGTTGTAGCGATTGACGCGACGAAGAAATGGAGCTAAAAGAAAGATATAACGTGAGAATGCTGAGAGGGAAAATAAAAGGAAAATTCTCGAAAATAAAGGTTGTCAGAATAATTATGCCGCTACCATACAGCGCAGAGAAAAGACATGTGCAAGTGAGGTTAGAAACTTCGCGCGATTTTGACACTCGGAAGATCATTCGCCTAACCTGTCGTACGTCATATTAAAACTACAATATCTTTTATAACTCATCGTCAACACCAAGTTTTCTTCTTATCATTAGAAAGATTATTATTTTAACTACCAATTCCTTAGTTTTTTGTTTACCTGGCTCGCAAACTTGCCAAGAAAACACATCACTTCCGGTAAAAATTTTAGTGTTTACCATATGCCCTGTGTTAAAAATGCGAATTTCAATACTGATATTTTTAAAATTTTTATCGTCAACCTATGCTAAAGTTTTGGGCATCGGTTCGTTGTGGTTCACTTTACAACATAATTTAATTTCATAAAGATCTGTCGTTTTATGATCGAGGTAAGAGCCTCCTTAAGCAGGAGTGGATCTCGTTTTGCTTGGAAAGTACAATGCTATCCAGAACTATCCACGCGAAGCAAAGTCCACTCCACCTTACCCTATTCCTGCTTACAAGGCGAAACCACAGATTAATAGACAGATAGCCAATGGCCCCTCAAAAATCGAGACCAGCACTTCCGTGCCTTGATTACCAACACACTTTGCCCCTTACCGACAGACTTTGCCCCTAGGTTTGAGTCCGGGCTAAATCACATTACAGACTTTGCCCCTGGTGCAAATCCGGACTAAATTTGCAGTGATGCCAGATTTCAGCGCAGTGATGTCAGATGCTCGATGCTCGATGCTCATCGATCAGCCGCGAGCCGGCGAGAATCGTGCTAGGCTTCTTTGCTCGGCGCTCGCGCTCGCGCGCGCGCATATATATATGTATATGAAACCGAGACCGAGGATTAATGAACAATACTATTGTTATTATATAATAATAAAAAAACTTATTTTGTAATTTGAAAATAATTTCTTATTTTTTTATGAGCAAATCATTAACTTAATTTCCTAAAGTTCTTAGAAAATATGCAAATAATTTTCCTAGTTTATATGCATTACATAACAACTTATTTGCCTAAAAAAATAAAAATGCAAAAAGAGTTAGAAAAAACCAGGACTCGAACTTGAGACCTTCAGCATTCTAGCCGATCGTCTTACTCGCTCGTTCACGTTTACTATTAGAAAATAAACTTACGATAATTTACTCCGCGTAAACGAGTGATATATCGTAAAAGTTACTGCAGAAGTAACGCTCGCGTAAACGTAGTAAATGTTTTGTAAAATACATATAGTAAAATTAAAGGACAATTTTTTGCAATCACAGTTCTATGTATTTCACTTTTACGAATAGATTACGTACATATTGTTGCTCAACGGAAACCGCGAGAAGGTGGTGGTTTCTTTCGTCATGAGATAATGTAAAAAATTTGTTTTTTTAATATTGCAATAACTTTAATATGTATAAATTAAAAAATATATAAGTAAATAAAGCTCGTATGTCTTAGATAAAACAAAAGCCAATAACCGAACAACAGGATTCTAAATATTATAGTTTAATATTCCGTCAAAATAACTGGGACGTTTCGTGCTTTACAGAGACTTTTTCAAGCAATCAAATAAATCCCTCTAATTAACTGTAATCTATCTAGTCTATCTATCTATCTATCTATATATATAAAATAGAATGTCTGTATGTATGTATGTATGTATGTTCTTTATACACTCTTAAACTATTTGACCAAATTTTTACCAAAATTATATAAAATAGGAGTAGAATTTTCCGGAGAGTGTCATGGAGTGTATAGTTTTTCGTTACCGATCTTTTTGAGAACCGGTATCCGAAATTTTTCCAATTTTTTGGAAAATTATTGACCGAATTTTAAAGAATTGTATATGAATCAGGGGTAGAATTTCCCGGGGGGTGTCGTAATCTATATCTATATCTATATCTATTGGTCGTGCCATAGTTTCCGTCAAAAATTTTTCATCGGAAGATGTCTTGTATAACGGAATTCTAATCAACTCCGCGTTGATTGGCGCGAAGTTAATTACCGTGATTACCGTCATCGTCACAAAGAGCCAATACATGATGTTCCCTGAATTTCTTGGCGACTGAAGCTACACAAGTCAAAATTGTTTTAGGACCGTTATAGAACTGCGAGTCAATCCACAACCGATACGTACAGACAAAGAACAGCCAAGAATCGAGCTTGGCGGTAACCGTTGCGTCCGGGCCGGACGAGGACTCGCCCCTCGGCGGTGGGCGTGATAGATAGAATGTATGTATGTATATGTATGTATGTATGTATGTATATGTATGTATGTATGTATGTATATGTATGTATGTGTGTGTATGTATGTATATGTATGTATGTGTGTGTATGTATGTATATGTATGTATGTGTGTGTATGTATGTATATGTATGTATGTGTGTGTATGTATGTATATGTATGTATGTGTGTGTATGTATGTATATGTATGTATGTGTGTGTATGTATAGGTTGTATGTTTGGTATGTATGTATATGTATGTATGTGTGTGTTATGTATGTAATGTATGGTAGTGTTTGTGTTGTATGATATGATTAGTTGTGTGTAGTATGTATATGTATGTATGTGGTGTATTATGTATATGTATTTATGTGTGTGTATGTATGGATATGGATGTATGGTGTGTAGTATGTATATGTATGTTAGTGTGTGTATGTATGTTATGTTGTATGTGTGTTTATGATGTATTATGTATGTATGTTGTGTTTTGTAGTATGTATATGTATGATGTGTGTGTATGTAGGTATATGTATGTATGTGTGTGTGTATTGTATGTATATGTATGTATGTGTGTATGTATTATATGATGGTATGGTGTTGTATGTATGTATATGTATGTAGGTGAGGTATGTATGTATGTATGTCTGTCTGTGTTGTGTAATGTTATTTATGTGTGTCTGTGTTGTGGTCTGTCTGTCTGTCTGTCTGTGTGTTGTCTGTCTGTCTGTCTGTCTGTGTGTGTCGTTGTCTGTGTGTCTGTGTGTCTGTGTGTCTGTGTGTCTGTGTGTCTGTGTGTCTGTGTGTCTGTGTCTGTTGTCTGTCTGTCGTCTGTCTGTGTCTGTCTGTCTGTCTGTCTTGTTGTCTTCTGTCTGTCTCTGTCTGTATGTATGTATGTATATGTATGTATGTATGTATGTATGTATGTATGTATGTATGTATGAAAAACGACACGACAGTGTCGATAGACCACAAATTCCGTGTCTTCAAGCCGTCTCTTCCACAAAAATTTCATAACGTCTCGATCTTGTTCGAGACGCTAATCTGGAGGAATGCCTTTCGTATATCTGCTATCACTCCAAGATTCTGCAGCCTGAATCGTAGCAGTAACTCGGGTATCAATTCGATGAAATTTGGTCCCGTCTCTAAGCACTGATTCAACGAGGGACCTCCTCTTTCTCTTGACGATGCATCGAAAACCGAGCGAATCCGAGTCGTGCTATTTTCCTTAACTACGTGTCTGTGTGGCAGGTAATGTCCATAATCCTTTGCTTCATTGCTAGAAAGTTCTTCTATTATACCATTGTTTAACCAATCCTGAAAGACGTCGTCGTAGGCTTGGTAGAGACCATCTTGTTTTAGCTTCTTGCTTGTACTTTCTAACCTCCGCTCAGCCGTCGCACGATTCATCGGTAGAGTTGGGTGGTTCTCCTTCCAGGGCAAACATACCTCATAACGTCCTTGCTCGTTTATGATTGTAGAGTGTCGAAAGCCTTTTAGGACGTTTTCTTGATGCTGTTCCTTCGTAGATTTTTGGATGGGATCTTGTATTCCCAAAACGCCCAAATTCCACAGGTCTTCGATCATCGCCTCGTCCACAAACATAGAAAAAGCGATCGCCACACTGTCGTTGTGCTGACAAACGTGCGATGGATTTTTGCCCATTATTGTCCATCCAAACTTGGTATCAACAGCCGTTACTCCATTATCAAGTTGAACTATTCGACCGGTTAGAAGTTTGCCAGCAACATCGGCTCCTATCAAGAGGGAAATCAATACTTCATCGTGGTTAGCATCTGTGAGATTAATGGATTTTCTACTTAGTTTCTTGATCCAAGAACCTCCGGTCACCCTGGGAATATTGACACATATTTTATTCTGCTCGAATGCGTTGAAATTGCACGCATAGCCACCGTCAAGACTACGTAAACAAACGAAGTAGCGTTTGTGATCCAGAGGTTGAGTACTCACGCCTCCAAACAGCGAATGAATCGTCGTGCGATTACCTGTTTCCTTAAATTGCATCTTGGCAGCCACATCAGCTGAGATATACGAATGATGTGACCCAGAGTCAACGACCGCTCGAATTAACTGTTCCTGATTGTCGTTGTATACTTTAACCATAAGTGTCTGCATAAAAACTTCCGGGCCCGATGACAGATTGGACAGATTCTCCACGACGTCCTTTTGTTGAGTGTCTGTCTTGGCTTTACTTCCGGAGCTCGACGTATTAGAGGCCACACTACGACACAACAGAATATGCCTGTGACCACACCACGCACACTTACCCTTATAACGACAACTCTTGAGGTTATGTCAAATTTTGGCACAACAAAAACAGGCTCTCTTTTCTTTAACAATCTCCTGCCTCTCTGCCAGAGATAGTTTCTTAGCCTTTTCACAATTCACACAGTTGTGCCGTTCGTCACAAAAAACGCATTTAGAGTTGATCGTTTCATTTACTGTTAAAAGTCCTGCCGCCGTTGGTGTTTCCGACGCTTCCTGTTTCGTCCTCTTATTCCTATCCTTCACCTTTGCCTCTGAGGTGATGCCGAAACCACTAACAACCATTTCAATTCTTTGTTCTGCCTGAACCTCTTTCGCCAAAAACGACATGAGGTTAGTGAGCCTGTCCTTTGCGACGGTAGTGCCAGACGACGCCGGTGATCGTTGCCAAACTCTCAATGTCTCCTCCGGCAGCAAAGATTCCACTAAAGGATACAACATGGCCGCACACATTTCAGTAGTGACACCAAGCGACTCGAGCGCTCTCAACTGCGTTTCAAGCTTATCGAACAGGTTACCGACGGATGGCTTCTTTCCCGACTTAGTGGTGTTGTTCAACACCAACTTGAGCAGCTCGCGCACGTATAGCTCAATTAACAAATCGCTTTTACCAAATCTTGATTTTAAACTGTCTATGACTTTGTCATAATTTTCCGCGATCGGTGGATAACTATTCACTAGCTCTAGAATCCTTTACCATAGCCTGAACTAAATATTGGAATTTATCTTCCTTGGTAATCTGTTGATCTTCGTGAATATTCTTAAAAAGACTCCAAAATTGCAGCCACTCGCGTAACTCTCCGCTGAATTTCTGTAACTCGATCTTCGGTAGCTTGAATCGTTTATCTTGGATGGCTTGTTCGTTGTCACGTCTGTTCCTTGGTTGAACAGCCTCGCTGTCATTTGCAATTGGGGGCATCGGTTGCATCAGATTCGTAACTTGTGTCTTGATGCGATAATACTTGAGACGATATTCATCGCATGTCGCGGATTCTTCTTCGAGGTCCTGATCCGTCATTTCTTCTTGATTGAGTAGTAACTGTTGCAACTTATCGTTGAGATTCTCGATTTCACTGGCTTTATCTTTTAACAACGCAAACTGTGCTTGTATATCCTCGATTGCTGCGTCTCTACTTATATTCGTTGAGAGCCAGTTGTATGTCCTTGTGAATGCCGCACGCGCGGTTTTCCTTAACTTCTTGCAGTTATCCATGATCACACGAGATTATTTACGCCAGAGTCCTGTCACGGTCGCCAGATGTTCAAACTTGAACTGAATGAGATGCGTAAATAAGGCACGGATATGTAAGGAATGATATCTTTATTCGGGATTTCTCAAGAACGCACGTGTCGCTAGCACATCTCAACGAACTCTGCTCGCACACACTCATACCACACAGGAGACAAGCCTGCCAACCACTCGAAAAATAAGAATTTTCTCTCACAAGCCACACAAGCGCTCTCTAACAAAGTTTTCTCTCTACAGATATACAATCAATTAGAATCAAAAGCCATGCGATCCAAGATTAGGTCTTTGACAGCCTTATATTAGTTTCTGTATACATATATGTCTATATATATATATACATATAATTTTTCCAACAAACTGCGCGCCGATTATTTATCGGACTTAAAACACAGTAATTGTTAGAATTAAAAACCCTTCCCTCCCCGGAATTAAATCGACTCGATTTAATTATCTAAAAACTGTAAAGAAATTTATTGCAAAAAATATTACCTCAGCCAGGGTTCGAACCTGGAACCTCCCCCATTCCGTGTAGGGCGTCGTACCAATTCGACCACCGAGGCATGTGGTAATATTTATCGCAATAACCGGTTAATAATAGTTTGAAACGTCTTTCTCAGGCGACGTAAATAATAATAAGAGAAATAGGATCGTAACGATATACAATCAATTAGAATCAAAAGCCATGCGATCCAAGATTAGGTCTTTGACAGCCTTATATTAGTTTCTGTATCAGTGATCGGCAAAAAAAATTTTCATTATTTATTTTTTAATGTCAAAGCAATCATTAATAAGCCAAAATACAGTATTAAGTGCCAAAAAAATTAAAAATTTTTTTCAACTTATTTTTATTTACCTAACAATTTTTGTAAATAATTTCAAAAAAAGATTATTGCTACAAAAATTATTAATGTGTAACATTATTTTTTAATTAGAAAATTTAATAATAAATCGAAAATTATAACTAATTTTTCAAAAATAAATAATTAAATAAAAATAATTTTTAATTTTCTAAAAAATAATGAAAAAAAAATTTTTTTAATTTTCAAAAAAATTAGTAATTAAATAAAAAATATTTTCTAATTTTTCAGAAAATTAACAATTAAATAAAAATAATTTTTTATCCTTGACTCTGAAACAAGGTGTCTTGCAAAAACAAGCATGAACATGAGGTAACTGACAATATTACAATCAGAGATACTAGGCAAGACAAAGGGAACATCATAAAGTTCTTGATTACACTTATTTTACACATTAATGATAAAGCGAAAAATTGTTTTAAGAATGCCAACATTCTTTGAACAACTAAAAAAATAATTGTGAAGATTTGTGAGAAAATATATCTATTAATTAACCTAGTCAATATTTATTAGATTATATTAATAAGTATAAGCTGTTGTTCTTAAATTTTCCTTCCCTTTGAGTGTGCATATAACATACAATTTTTGTAAATATATGAATGTATTCGAAGTTTCCATTTTATATTCAGAAGTACTAAATAAAGCAAAGTCAATGATTAAAAAATTATATTTGTTATCACACAGTTATTATTAAATCAGTCAACACGGTAATAAATGTGTACATATTTGACTTACAAGAATAATTTATTAATTATTACTTACATATTAATATATTGTATAAACGTATCAGCAGATACAGCGTATTTATTCTTCAAGTTTTCAATCAAGATTATTTATCATCTCTCATTGATGTAATGCTCTTTAAGGCTCCTGGTCCCTGACCCGAGAACTCCGCGTTGACGGTGACGACGTACCGTCGCGGTAGAAATAAGAACTCTCTCCAATGGAGAATAAGCGAGAAATGTTGAGAATTGACACGTTGAGAATTCTTACGTAGTATTTCCAAATAAAAAGATATTTGCTTAAAATAACACTACAGATCACTTCAGCACACTTTAAAAATACGCCGAGTTGAAGTTAAGTCTACCCCTTTCCCTTGACAATTAATAAACAGCCGTAAAATGAATATAATACGAAATCTAGTCATGCGCCTGCGCACAAGCCTGCATCGTATCACATTCGTTTTACGGCTGTTTATTACTATCAAGGAAAAGGGGTAGACTTAACCTCAACTCGGCGTATTTTTAAAGTGTGCTGAAGTAATCTGTAGTGTTATTTTAAGCAAATATCTTTTTATTTGGAAATACTACGCGAGAATTTTTAACGTGTCATTTCTAATTTTTTCTCACATTCCAACATGGCCGCGACGAGTACCCAGGAGCCTTAAATATGCCCAAATTATTTAAGAAAATCACGTATTTTCTAAGTAAATAATACTATTTTTTTTAGCGACACTCGAATTACACTTTATAATTACTCTTAATTCAAAATTCTCATCAGTTAATTTATTAAATTTAGGTAAATTAAACATTGTAGCGTAACTAAAAAGTCTTTCTACTGGTGCAGAAGATGGTAAAAGTGTATTAAATTTGAGAAAAACTTTCTTAACAATAGGATATAAATTAAGTAATTCGAGATCATTCCTACTTTCAGTACTAAATTTCTGAAATATTGCTTCTACATCAGAGGCCCCAAAAGTTTCGACTACATCAGGTGTATCATGATCACATGTAAAGTCAAAAAAATCATTTTCAGCTACACTATCATCTTTTTTCTTATCTTCAACTCTACTCGACACAGAAGCAAGTGCTTCTTTTATTGCTACTATAACATTTGCTTGCACTGAGCGACTTAAACAATTGAGCCAGTTCAATTTAAATTTAGGATGTGAAGCTGCTGCTACAGCGCTAATCCGTCCTTCATTTTAAATATCAAAAATTGGCTTAAAGCGCAACTGCAAACTTTTCAATAATCCAAACACTAACTTTTTACAAAGATGTAACTTTATTTTTTGACAAGCCAGTAATTTATTCTTGACGGATATGAGTGTAGGAAGCAGGTATAGCGTAGCATAAGACCGCTAAACCAATGAGCATCCAGTATAAAGTCGCCATATTAATTTACATAAGATTGGTCCAGTCGGTCCAGCGGTCTTATGCTATGCTTATGCAGCCTATGCAATTTTGTGCACGATGGCCTTAAGAGAGAGCAAGAGACCATCGTCAAATTATAGTTTATCTAGTAATTGCAAATTTTCCCAAAAGACACGAATTTTCAGTAGGAAAAAATTATTTAGTATATAGTTAACGTCATCGTTTCTTTTCTACTGCAACTAATGTACTTTTAAAAACAAATACTTTACAAATTAATAAATGCTAATTTTCTAAAAAATTAGTAATATATTTTCTAATAATTATCTACTAATTTTGTTCAAATAATTTACTTTTTAAAAATTACTAATTTTTTAAAAAATTAAAAATATTTTTTACTAAATGTAATTTTTTTTAAAACTGACAATTTATTTTGTATAATTGCCAATTTTTAAATTATGAGCAATATATTTCTGATTATTTATTAATTTTTTAAACAGAGTATTACATTTTCAATTAATTAATAATTATTTTAAATTTAAAGCTTAGTATTTTATTAATTACCAATTTTTTGTAAATTAAAATTAAAAACATTTAAATTTTTTATTTTTGATTATTAAAAATAATTGCCGATATCATTACTAAAAACAGAATTTTTGCCGATCACTGTTCTGTATACATATATGTCTATATATATACATATAATTTTTTCAACAAACTGCGCGCCGATTATTTGTCGGACTTAAAACACAGTAATTGTTAAAATTAAAAACCCTTCCCTCCCCGGAATTAAATCGACTCGATTTAATTATCTAAAAACTGTAAAGAAATTTATTGCGAAAAATATTACCTCAGCCAGGGTTCGAACCTGGAACCTCCCTCATTCCGTGTAGGGCGTCGTACCAATTCGACCACCGAGGCATGTGGTAATATTTATCGCAATAACCGGTTAATAATAGTTTGAAACGTCTTTCTCAGGCGACGTAAATAATAATAAGAGAAATAGGATGGTAACGATATACAATCAATTAGAATCAAAAGCCATGCGATCCAAGATTAGGTCTTTGACAGCCTCATTATAGTTTCTGTACACATATATGTCTATATATTGTGACAACGACGACGATGTCCTCACGGTCTCGCCGGCCGTGGAGGAGCGCGCCGTCGCTTTCTTCACTAGAGATCTCCTTATAATTTGCGATATTCCTCTCCGAAATCCTGGTGGTAGCTCGACTGAGTATTTTTAGGATGTAATGTTGGGCGCCAGGTGCGATTTCTCGCACCACGATACACAAGATCGCAGTATTCTCAGGCGTGGGCTTCTTTGATTAACCGCGGTTGGAATAGTCCGCGGCTCCACCTGAGTCACGTCCTCCCCATGGTCACGCAACAAGTTCGGCGGCACTAACTCGCGTCCCAAATTCACGAACGCCGGTGACGCTCCCAACGACGAATGCGACGCAGTATTATAAGCGAAACAAAACTGTGGGAGGTATTTATCCCACTCCCGATGATCTCTCTCAATAAACGACACGATCATAGTTTTTAGGGTCCGATTGACCCTCTCACGGGGTTGGCCTGCGGATGGTACGGCGGCATCGTGGCATGCGTGATGCCATGCTCCTCAGCAAAACCCTTCATCACGCGATTCACAAACTCAGTTCCGTTGTCTGTGAGGAGGATCTTTGGCGTACCCCACCGCGACACGATAAGATCTTCCAACGCCTCTTTAATTTTTGGGCCGATCCATCTTGTGAATAAATCTTGGATCACCAGAAGGTACTGGTAGCCGGCCTTGCTGCGAGGCAAGGGCCTCACTATGTCCGCGGCGATCGAAGTCCACGGCCCTTCTATAACGCGGCGGCCCATCCACTCCGCGGGACTAGCTTGCTCGACCTTCGTCCTTTGACATGTGTCGCACGTCCGAATGTACCGAGTGACCTCGCGAAACATATTTGGCCAATAGTACAACACGGCGAGACGCTAATACGTCTTTTCGACTCCTAAATGCCCGGCCTGCGGCGCATCGTGGGATTTGCGAAGGGCCTCGGCGCGTAATTCTCTCGGCAATACCAGCTTCCACCGGTCCAAATCCTCGACTATGTCCGAAATAACCGATCGCGGTCGCAAAAAGTATAGCTGCCGATCAACTATTTTCCATTGAGCAAACCGCTTCGGGTCAGTCGCTACCTCCCTATACCGCCTGCGATACCACTCGTCACTCGTACCCTCACACTCCTCGATTTCGATCGCGGCGTTATTCTTCCGCCTTCCGCGCCTTCGTACATCCGCGACAAGGCATCGGGCACGTTGTGTAGGGCTCCCTTGCGGTACTCCACGGTGTAATCATACTCTAATAATTCTAACGCCCATCGGGCCAAACGACCCGTGGGATTTTTCAAGTTGTGGAGCCACCGCAAGCTACTATGATCCGTAACTACGGTGAACTTGTAACCTTCTAAATACGGCCTAAACTTCTGAATGGCCCACACCACGGCCAGGCACTCTTGTTCAGTCACCGAGTACCGTTTTTCAGGGTCCGACAATACGCGACTGGCATAGGCTATCACGCGTTCTTCCCCTTCTAAGTTCTGAGTCAAGACCGCCCCCAACCCAATTGAGCTCGCGTCGGTTTGTAACACGAAAGGCTCTTTAAAATCCGGGCATGCCAGGACGGGGGCCGCCATTAAACTATTCCTAAGGCTATTGAATGCATGAACTTGTTCATCCCCCCCACTCCCAGCGCCTGCCTTTCCTCAAAAGGCGGGTCAAGAGCTCACTTAGCGTCGCGAAATCCGGTATAAATTTCCGATACCACGATGACATCCCGAGAAACCTACGCAATTGTCTCAGTGTTCGGGGCGCCGGGTACTCCAGCACGGGGCGCGTCTTTTCTGGGTCCACTGATACGTCTCCCGCCTCCACCACGAAGCTTAAATACTTAACCTGAGATCTACAGAACTCGCATTTATCCATATTAATCGTTAATCCCGCAGCTGCAATCTTATCTAGCACTCGTTTCAACCATTCGAGGTGTTCCTCGAAAGTTTCCGTCGCGATAATTATGTCGTCTAAGTACGCGAAAATGAAAGGCTCCATTTCCGGGCCTATTAAACTATCTAATAGTCGTTGGAACGTCGCGGGGGCACCCGTTAATCCGTATGGCATTCGGACAAAATGATACAAGCCTTTTCCCGGGACGCTAAACGCGGTAATCTCTTGGTTATCTTTATTTAACGGAATCTGAAAATAAGCCTAACTCAGATCGATTGTAGAGATATATTTTGCCGAACGTAATTTATTGAGTATTTCGTCCATTGGTGGTATCGGGTACACGTCCTTTTTAGATATCTTATTGACTCCGCGGAAATTCAGGCAAAACCGGTACTTGCCATTCGATTTCTTTACCATCACAATTGGGTTCGACCATTGACTTGCGAACGGTTCAATTATTCTGGCTGCTAACATTTTATCTACCTCCGCGCGAATTGCTTCTTGCACCTTTGGCGAGACTAAATAGCAACGTTGCTTTAGCGGCGGATGGTTTCCTACTTCTATTTTATGTTCGGTTAGATCGGTCAGACCGGGGTCTCCCGATGGTGCTACTATTTTCCGTAAAAAATTTTTCAGATGTTTTTTCTAATCTTTGGTTAGCTCCGCGAGCCCACAAACGCGGGGGTTTGTTTCTTTCAACTGAAACTGGTAGCGGGCGCGAGGCCTGTCCGCGAAATGCCATTCCCCCTTTCCGAAGTCTAGCGTGATACCGAACTTCGTCAGGAAGTCCATCCCCACGATACACGGCACGGCCAAATCCGGCAATATCCCTACCGAGATTTTTCGACTCCGGTCCTTTAGATGGATGGAGAGCGAGGCTTCTCTATGAATCGGGGCTATTTCTCCGTTTGCCATTCGGATTGTTGCGCCCCCCTCCCGCGTGGTTGGAACGCCTAGACTTTTTACTATACGCATCCCTTCGCGACCGAGGAGCGTCATGTTCGACCCCGAGTCCACCAACGCTAACAGGGACCGGCCGCCTATCCGGATTGTAAGATACTTTAGCGGAGGAAATTCGTCGGGATCGAGCGTCACGTACGAGAGTTTTTCTTCAGGGGTATTCGCGGTTCGGGCCTCGTTCTCGATAGTTGGGGGCGTAGGGACCCGTCTTACTGACCCCCTTCCGCGTTTCCCGAACACCTAGGACATGTCCGCGTCGTAAACCCCGGATTCCCGCACCGGTAGCAATGCTGCCGTCGAGCCGCCCTGCAGGTCCTAGCCCGGTGGCCCGTCTGATCGCAGTTCCAACATTTTAAATTGGAATCATCGGGAACCGGTCTCGGCGCGGCGGCGTCGGTAGCCACTGCGGCGCTCCAAGCTTCTCTCCCGCTCGGGTCTCCCTGAGCCACGGCCTTCCCCGCGGCAACGGTACTCGGGGATCGCGGTTTCCCCTTCGGCGCGTGGTACGCTAAGTCCGGAAAAAGTGACTGTTCCGGTAACAAGAGGGGTCTATACATCTTGTCCGAGGGGAGGGTTCGTTCCGTCCGCGTAGCCAAATCCTCCAACGTGTGAAAATCGCTAAACTCCCACCGACGGATCGCGAGCTGTAGCCGCGGTAGTAAGTTACGGTGGGCTAATGTGAGCTGTTCCGGGAGTGACCACGAAGGGCTCATTCGCGTGAACAGGGACCGTAAGCAGGTTAAATATTCGGCCACCGGCTCGTGTTCTCTCTGCGTTCTTCGCTGTATTTCTTTCCGAAGGGTCGTCAAATAGTCCGGATCGCCGAATCGACTTCGCCACGCGTGCTCGAAATTTCGCCAATCCCGCCAATTTTCGCTTTCTAATCTTACCCAATATAACGCGGTACCCGAGAGGAATAATGGTAAGCACTTAAATAGTTCGGCGTCATCTACATGCACAATAGAGCGGGCCTCCTTAATCCGTAACAAAAATGCTTCCGCGTTGCTACCGCGTTGTCCGGAGAAGTAGAGGTTCCACTTTCTCATGATATTATATGCCTCGGCTGCGGATCCGCGCGTATTTCCTCTATCGGTATGGCGCGGCGGGTACTCCATTCGCGGCGGGGGTGCCCGCTGATAAGTGTCCCCCCATGTTTTGTGGGGGTCAGGCGGAAAATTGTACGCCCCCAGATTCACGAGGGTGTCCCCCTTTCCCGTCGCCTTGTCCTTCGAAGTCGCCCCCTGGGCCCCCTGGGGACTAGCGGTCTGTATTTCGATGGCAGGCGGGGGTGGGGGTAGAGGCGGTTGGTCGTTCATCTTTTCCCGAATCGACTTTTCCTCAAATCTAGCTAAACGCACGCGTAAAGTTGGCAGAATTCCGGCCGTGTTCAACCCCCGATCTTCTAAATGTTGAACCGCTTGTTCTTTCGTTAGGCGGTTGATCCACCGAAGAGGCGATTTAAGCAAGTCGTCCTCCCGCATAGGAGCCCTATTTGCCTCCCCTTATGACGCCCACCGAACGCGAAACCGAAGACAAAAGCAAAGTCTTTTTCCCTTTCCCAATACTCGGAATTACCAAGTACGCTATTACTCTCCAAAGCTTGTTATTCGGACGAAGAGATATGCCAGTCGCAATATTATCGAACGGTATTTACTTTCGCGAAACTCAACCGAAATCGAATTAACACAGCCCCCGAAACCGTAAACAGGCAGGAATTCGGCACAAGAAACTACGGAAAAACTCAAGTTCCCAAATACCGGCCGCACGCGAACCAAAACAAAGTCGAGCGAAGCGGCCTTTACTCGGCACTACGTACCGCAATCATGGCACCAAAATTCCAGGGCCACGAAATAATAATTCGAAAATCCGTTCAAACATATAATCGACACAAGAGCACATAGAAAATCATAGGGAAACACATAAACATAATGATAGCACAAAATAAATTCACTTGCGCACGCTCTCTCTCCCGAGTTTCGTTGATTGGTATTAAATTTTCAGGCGAGAGGCCCCACGTTGGGCGCCAAAATTTTGTGACGACGACGACGATGTCCTCACGGTCTCGCCGGCCGTGGAGAAGCGCGCCGTCACTTTCTTCACTAGAGATCTTCTTATAATTCGCGATATTCCTCTCCGAAACCCTGGTGGTAACTCGACTGAGTATTTTTAGGATGTAATGTTGGGCGCCAGGTGCGATTCCTCGCACCACGATACATGAGATCGCAGTATTCTCAGACGTGGGCTTCTTTGATTAACCGCAGTTGGAATAGGAGAGGGAGCGTAGCGCAATCATCACACTCGAATAACCAAGAACATAAAATTATATTTCAGTTTAAGGCAAATAACAAGTGGAGGATAGCGTGTTCCACGGCGAACAAGCAGAATTCGAGTACGCGCCACGTGTCACCCCACGAACGCGATACTCATTCCGTCGCTAAACTGCACGGCAATCCCGATCGAATTCGTACAAGACTATTCCCCGACATAAATTGCATCGAATCCTACCCGGACGGTCAAACGCGAAATACTCGAAACGTCTACTTCTCACAATTAGCGCAATTTCCTTATATACGGTCCACCGCGACGACGCTGGGGATCTTCACTCTCCCCGAGACGCACGAATGGCCTCACCTGTAAACGCGACACAACCGTGGGCCATTAATCCCGATGAACCGCACGGATCTCCAATTACAAATGGCACGAACTTAACCGGCGACGATAACTACGAGACTCTCATACGTGCGAGAGCTACCTCACAAAACTACGGCACGGTTAAGCCAACAACGTTTACGAAATTACACGCGACGAAATTGCCCGCAACGAAATTACACGCAACGAAATTACCCACAACGAAATTACACGCAACGAAAGTACACGAAACGAAATCACACGCAACAAAATTACAATCACGCTGACTGTCGGCGGCCGGACGTTCGCATCCCCGAGACGGGCACTCGCGATCACTTTGTCGCATGGGCCCTCCCGCGGTATGGCACTCGGTATTATTCAATTACGGCTGATTCCAGGTATTCCCGCGGCACAACGCGACTCCCGGGAGGGCCTTGGTATTACCGTGATCTTACTTCGGGGAGGCTGAGCAGTGGCCTTACAGTGGCTTCCGGCAGTTCGTCGTTCGGCTCGCAGGGCTGGATGTTGCCGGGATAGCGGCTCGCACGACAGTCCCGTTCCTTCGGCCCGGCCGGACCACGCTGAGCCCCCGCGCGCGCGGGCGCCGGTGTCCCTAGCCCCGTCAGGTGCTGCGCCCTGGCACGCTACCGATCCTCCTACTAAATTTCTTTACAGTTTTTAGATAATTAAATCGAGTCGATTTAATTCCGGGGAGGGAAGGGTCTTTAATTCTAACAATTACTGTGTTTTAAGTCCGACAAATAATCGGCGCGCAGTTTGTTGGAAAAATTATATGTATATATATAGACATATATGTATACAGAAACTAATATAAGGCTGTCAAAGACCTAATCTTGGATTGCATGGCTTTTGATTCTAATTGATTGTATATCGTTACGATCCTATTTCTCTTATTATTATTTACGTCGCCTGAGAAAGACGTTTCAAACTATTATTAACCGGTTATTGCGATAAATATTACCACATGCCTCGGTGGTCGAATTGGTACGACGCCCTACACGGAATGAGGGAGGTTTCAGGTTCGAACCCTGGCTGAGGTAATATTTTTCGCAATAAATTTCTTTACAGTTTTTAGATAATTAAATCGAGTCGATTTAATTCCGGGGAGGGAAGGGTTTTTAATTCTAACAATTACTGTGTTTTAAGTCCGACAAATAATCGGCGCGCAGTTTGTTGGAAAAATTATATGTATATATATAGACATATATGTATACAGAAACTAATATAAGGCTGTCAAAGACCTAATCTTGGATCGCATGGCTTTTGATTCTAATTGGTTTAATAATTTTTGTGAGTACAGAAGAGTCGGGAAGACCAGAGATTGGGAACGTGAGGGAAAGCACGCAAGCGAGCAACGCACGTAATATTTTGAAATAGATAAGTAAAACGTTGTTTTCCGTAAATAACACATACTTACAATATTTTTTGTAATGCCTGTTGCGAAAGTTTGATTAAACATGAGGGAAAGTACGCGAGCGAGCAACGCAATATTTTGAAATAGATTATAAGTAAAACGTTTTTCGCCGGTGCAAGTCCGGCATAACCTTAGGGACCGGCTCTAGGGTATGCATTAGGCATTTTCCTCCTCCAACGAGAAACAAAAAAAAAGGCCGAATATCTTAAAATTGACGTAAATTAAACAACATACAATGTTGGAAACTGGTTTTAAAATTAAACAAATTTTTCGAGAAATATTAAGTATTAATGAACAACATTTCTTTAATGATAATACTCATCTTTTAATAATTTTCTGAATAAATGAAGTAGTTTGAAGAAAAACGACTCCCGGGCGAAGCCCGGGTAACTATCTAGTACATCATAATAATCCCGTTACATAAAAAATCCGTCGAGAAATGAAATAAATTAAAAAGAAGTTTAACATCATAAGATTAACATTAATTAATAATTATAGCATTTTTATTATGGAATTTATCCTCTCTATTGATTTAAATCATAGCGGTCGTTTTTACTTTCTTAATATTAATAATTATAGTATACAAATTACATGGAGTTATTAAAAAGCCACATCAAGTTGAAAGCCCAAAAAACCGATTAACAAATAGTCGAAATGTATGCGTAATTAAACTATAAATTAAATTAGATAGTTGTTAACAATTAAAACTTAAAAAAATAATTATTCTTTTATTGACGAGAAAAATTGTGTTAGAAGGCTGTGAAGCAAACGGCCTTAATCATTGCGTGTCAAAAAATTTTCCGAAGTCAACCTATGTCAACGGCTGGTCTAAGCTAATTATCGTAATTGTTTTACTGTTAGCAATAAACTCAGATTTGGGAATATTTTGATAATATATGTTTTCGATCATTTTAGCAACAAATATATTTATGCAGCAAATTTTTGTAGTGTTTGTGTCGACCGCGACGGTATACTGTGTTCAATATATAGTGGTATATTTAACTAAATTTTATAATCTGTCAATATTTTATCGTTATTTTAGAGCACTAGCACTTAATTAGCACTAAATTATAGTGTACTTGTTTCCTATGTAGGACCATTTTCTGATATGGGGGGGGGGTTCAGCTTAATGGCAAGCTGGACCCCCCATTTTTTACGCGATTTCCTGCTAAACGGTTCGAGCACCAAAATTCGGACTAGGACACTTAATTAGCACCTAAATAGCACTAAATTTTTTACCTAGTGCGAACTTGATTTGCGCTGGTGGAAGGTTCAGCTTAATAGAGGTCCATTTCTGCGCTCGCCGCAGTGACTAATTCTTAAAATGCATTCTGCACTCGCCGCAGTGACTACTGTCAAAATGCATTCTGCGCTTAGCGCTGTTTATAATGTGCAAATAAAATATACGCTCGCTCATCTATCTGAATTAGTGTCATCTTGTGTACTGTGTTCATACAAGAATTCATACAAGAAAGTAGATATATGATTGCAACCCGTCTGTAATCCAGGTTTATAATCCAGTAAGTAAATTAATAGCAAATTGTTGCCAATTTGGCATTAAACTCACTCACTTACAAAGAACTTTGCCTATTTTTATAAAGGTTTTAGGCCCCGAGCGTTTAGTAACGAGACTTAAAATGAAAGGTTATTGTTAGAGGATCAAAATATTTCTGTATAAACATAATCCTTTATTGTAAGTTAATACCGTTCAGAGATACACTCTTTAAAAAATTAGAAAAATGTACGAAATGGCTTTAGGTAAATAAACAGAATACGCAAAGTAAAGTAGAAAACGGTATACAAACGGTTAAAGAATCAGAAGTAGAGCCTAAAAAGAAAAAGTTAGATGAAACAGTCTGTTCAGTCGAGAAAAATAGAAGTTTAAAGACAATTAAGAGTGCTTTAGAGGTAAAATTAAACAGTCAAAGGTTGCATATTAGAAGAGAATATAAGCTAACGCAAAAATCCAACTTTGATCTTTGGATGGATTATTTAAAATCCGAATTAATGAATAACGATTTATTAGATGTAATAGATTCAAACTTTGATAGTCCAGAAAATCTTTCCGAATTAAAAGTTGCTAAGAGAAAAAGTCTAGTTAGAGATATAATAATCAATCATTTAGATGAAAATTATCATAAAAGGATTTTACATGAGAAAGATCCAAAAGAAATTTTGAAGAAATTAAGAGGTTATAAAAAGAGTGAAGTAAACGTTACTCATACATCGGTACGAACTAAACTCTATCAAATTAAAATGAGAAAAGACGAAAAAGTAAGTGATTTTTGCGAACGCTTTGATTCAATAATTAGAGAATATGAATCATGCGAAGATGCGGTACCTCTCACAGAACAAGAAATGAGATCTGCATTGTATCAAGCTGTGTCAATTAATGTGTCGGAACTGAGAAATGTAGATTTAATTAGAAGACAAACTAATCTTAAAGAAATGAATGTAGATGAAATAAAATCTTTCATGATGCAGTTAGAGGCAGAGACTAAGAGTGAAGTTAGAGAGAAGCTAGAGAAACCAGAAGTTAGAGTGCAGAGGGCTACCGCAGAAGAGCACAAAGAAATAAAGTGCTACCGATGCAACAAATTGGGTCACATGGCGAAGGACTGCTCACTAGCGGGATCAGAGGCCTGGTTCTGTTACTACTGCCAGGAGATTAGAGGACACAAGGGTGATAGCTGTCCTAATGCCGGAGCCCAGACGAACAGATTTAGAGGAAAAAGGTATACAAATAAAACCGTTAATAAAAATATAAAGAAAAAGGGTAGATTTGCGCAAAGAGGAACAAAAAGAGTAGATATTAAAGGGAAAGAAACCAAATTGGATTATGCAATTTGAGGTTAAAAACAATAATATAGAGGACAATGAAAGTATAGAATGTGCTGTGTATAGATGTAGAGCAGAAATTGTTCCACATTGTGAGTTTTCTGAACAATTGCAAGCAAACATTCAGACCAGTGAATTATCAATTTCGGAGGGAGAATTAGACGAAAGAGACAATGTTGGCTCTGCGATTGGGAGGGAGAATGAAGGAGAGCTCACAAATGTGAACGATAATATAGAACACAATAATGCTGAACTCGATCAAGTCATTAAGTTAGAAGATATACAAACATTAGAGAATATAGAAGAAATGTGTGAAAGCTCAGTAATTGAAAAAGTAAAGAAATTAGAGAAAATAAATGAGGCGATGTTATGGCATGTTAGATTAGGTCATGCGTCGTTAAACTATTTAAGACAGCTACAAAAAGTAGAAAAGAGATTAGAGACAGTTAAGTTTGATAACTCCATATTAGAGTGTGAAGTCTGTATAATGGCAAAGATGGCAAAATTGCCGTTTAAAGAAAACAGAAATAGAGCACAGAGACCACTACAAGTGATACATACGGATATCATGGGTCCAATAAAACCTACATCTTATCCAGGACGAAAGAGGTTTATAATAACCTTTATAGACGATTATTCTAGATTAGCGAAAGCTTACTCCTTGAAAACGAAAGATGAATCGGGAGAAGCTCTAGAGAAATACCTAATATCCGCCAGAAATCTACTAGGAAAAGAAGAAAAGCTATGCTATGTGAAGTCAGATCAAGGCAAGGAATTTACGGGAGGTGCTTTTAAAGAAGTGTTAAAAAGAAAAAATATAGAAGCCATATATGCACCACCGTACACTCCGGAACATAATGGAGTTGCAGAAAGGTTCAACAGAACAATGCAAGAGAAAATAAGAACATATATGTTCGACTCGGGATTACCAAAGAGTATATGTGGGAGTTGGCAGTTGACGCTGCTGTGCATGCGTACAACAGATCTCCACATAAGACTATAGAGTATGAGATCCCTTTGAAGAAGTTCTCATCAGAAACAAGTTGTCATTTCGAGCAAATAAAGAGATTTGGATGCATTGGATATGCAAGAGTACCAAAGCCTACGTCGAAATTTGACAAGAGAGCTATTAAAGGTGTGTTGGTAGGATATACTGACACTGGATATATACTCTGGCATCCAAGCACAAGAAAATTTATAGAGTCCCGACACATTAGATTTAATGAAAAGATAACATATAAAAATGTATATCAAAACAGTCAAATAGAAGAAGAAAAAGACTTAGATAAAAATTGGATGAAAGAATTTGTAGAGGATGAGGAAAAGGGAGAACAAAAACTAGAGATTCCTGAGAAAAGGAAAAGAGGTAGACCGAGAAAACAAACAACACAACTAGACGAACAGAAGCAGAAGGACGCACGAAAAGAAAGTGAAGCTTCAATGACTAGAAGTAAAACTAAAAGAAAACTAGAAGATAATGGAGACACTGATGTGCGGGGAAAAATAGAAGATGTTAGCTTTGCTAATTATATTAATGTGAAAAATATTCAACGGAATATAGAGAATGAAGATGAACTACATCAATGCCTTATGGCATCGTTAAATAGAGAGCCTGTTACTTATGAAGAAGCTATATCAAGTAACGAAAGAGAGAATTGGAAAATTGCAGTCA
This sequence comes from Temnothorax americanus, assembly GCF_048541705.1. NCBI lineage: Eukaryota > Metazoa > Arthropoda > Insecta > Hymenoptera > Formicidae > Temnothorax > Temnothorax americanus. Next base: position 177,948 of record NW_027509279.1, read on the forward strand.
AAGAGGAACTTGAATCTATGTATGCTAATCAAGTGTGGGAACTTGTCAATAGACCATTAAAGAAAGATGGAAGACGACCTAATATAATAGATTCAAGATGGGTATTTAAGAGGAAATTAGAAGCAGATAGATCAACCAGATATAAAGCGAGACTGGTGATAAGAGGATGTAAAGACAAAAATGTGTATGATCTAAAAGAGACATATGCACCGGTTTCAAGATTGTCACTGGTTAGATCTATATTAGCAATAATAAATAAATATAACTTATACGCTAGTCAGCTAGATGTTAAGACTGCGTTTTTAAATGGAATTCTAGAAGAAAAAGATGAAATCTATATGGAAATTCCAGAGGGAGTAATACTGGATGAAAACACCAAAAAGACTAAGGTGTGTAGATTGAATAGAGCTTTATACGGATTGAAGATAAGTCCGAAAAGATGGAATAAGAGATTTTCAGAAGAGGCTAAGAAACTTGGATTAGAGAACGACCTACATGAGCCATGCCTGTTCACGTGGAGGAAAGAAGGCAAAATAGTGATCGTATTACTTTATGTAGATGATATGTTGGTTGCAAGTAATGATCAAAAGAAATTAGAAGAAATCAAAAAGAAGTTAAGTGAAACATTTGAGACGAAGGATCTTGGGGAACCAAAGAACTTTCTGGGAATAACAATAGAGCGAAACAAAGAAGAAAATTGTATGTATATTTATCAGAAGCGATATACTGAGAGCATATTAGAAAAATTTCATATGAATGAATGCAAGCCTCAGAACACTCTTATGGTCACCAGAAAAGTGAGCAATAAAAACAGAAAATTAGAAGAAAAGAGTATTAGAGAGTAACTAAAAGAGTATCTTATAGAGAAGCTATAGGAAGCTTAATGTATCTCTGGCAAATGCTACACGACCTGATATAGCCTTTGCAGTAAACTATTTAGCAAGAAGACAATTAGAGCCCACGGAAGAAGACTGGCAAGATGTAAAAAGAGTCTTCAGATATCTTAGAGAAACTGCAAATAGAGGATTGATGTTTAAAGGTAAAACAGATGAGTTAGAGTCGCTGACAGACGCTAGTTTCAGAGATTGCATTGATTCTACATCCACTGGAGGATATATAATCAAAATATTTGGAGATGTGATAGCATGGAGAAGTCATAAACAGACATATGTCACACTCTCTACCTGTCAAGCAGAGTATCTAGCAATGAGTGAGGCCTGTCAAGAAGTAATCTCATTAGACAAGTCGCTCAGATATGTTGTTGGAAAAACATTCTTGCCTGCAACAATCTGGTGTGATAACAGAGCAGCAGGAAACTGCACTAAGAAAGATGGAAGTCACAAACTTAAAATGTTTGATGATAACTTAGAAGAAATAAAGAAAAACTTAGAAGAAAGAGAAGAAACTGGAAACAGAAAACATATGGCTGACACTCATGGAGACTTTATCAAGCAGTGTGTTGATCAAGGGAAGGTGAAAGTCGAATGGATTGAGACCAAAGAGAACTTGGCAGACATTATGACAAAACCTTTACCTTTAGAAGCATTTGCATATCTAAGAGACAATATAATGAATGTAGAGTTTGAACAGAATTAGAGATCAATTTTACTCGATAACTGATTTTTGATATGTTACAGATAAAGAAGAAAATTAGACGAACACGGATCGCTCGCACAAAGGGAGGGAGTATGAGAAGCTGGGCTTTGAACGAGCGACGTGCTCCCGCCCTTCTAGAGGGCAGCTCCCGAGTGGCGCGAGCCTCGGGGCGCCACGCTTACGTGCGGTGTTGTGTGACAACAGAAGAGCTCGTGGTGTCAGCATTCAGACGTGTCATAGCATTCAGACGTGTACAAAGCCTAGAGCAAATATATTATATAGATAGAGCATTATAGAAATACTTGTGTTTTCCTGTCCACCTCGCCACGCATACAGTCGACGTTATCGAATAGCCTACATAAACTAAAATTAAAAATATTAAATATTAATTAAAATTTAAATAAAAATAAAAATTATAATCAATAATTTTATAAACTACTAGCTGGGGAGTCGTTTTTCTTTAAACGACGTTTCAATATCCTTAATCGAAAAAAATTCCTTTATCAGTTCGGATACCGATTCCCAAAAAGATCGGTAACGAAAAACTATACACTTTATAGCACTCCTCGGAAAATTCAACCCCTATTTTATATACTTTTGGTAAAAATTTGGTCGAGTAGTTTAAAGGTGCGAATTCATGGGACGCTTGTTTCAGCGTATCGCGTGATCACGTGATTTCGATTTGACGCTAGCGTCAAGCAAAGAAAGCTGGATTTTCTCAGCTTTAGCATCAAACCGTGGCTGTGGCCGTATGTGCTGGTATATACGTATTGCATCGTACCTGATCGTGCCTGATTCAAAATGGAACAAGACGTAAGTAATATATTATATTAGTTATTTATTTAATTTAAATTTTTATTTTTTATAAATGAATTTTTTTATTATTAAAGGCAAAATATAAAACGAGAATGCAGAGAAATATATACATCTCCTCCTTGATTTGGATAAAATTTCATATTATTGCATATTGTGATGTGTAGAATATGAAAATAATAATAAATATGTTATCCAATAAAGTAAGTATGTATATATATATATATGTATATATGTATATACAGGGTGTTCGAAATAAAAGTAACCACCCGAATAAGGGGGGTAGATTGGGTCAAACTGAAAAGAAAAGTCTCGTACCATTTTGCAAAATTCGCAATAGTTAACGAGTTATTAAATGAAACGTCTGAGCAAATGAGCGCACAAGGAGCGATAGAGGCGGGCCTCGGCGGCTGGCTGGGCTGGCACGGTGCCCGGCGCGCGGCGTGCGGTGGGGGTCGAGAGACGAGCGGCGAGCGGGCGCGGTGCGGCGCGGCGAACGTCGAGCGACAGATGTTATCACTGCGGCAAAAAAGTATTAGAGCCAGCCCATACTAAACTTACGATAATTCCTTCGCCTAAACGGGATTTTGTAGTAACTTACAATAATTTACTACGCGTAAACGAGTGAATTATCGTAAGTTACTACAGAAGTAACGCGCTCGCGTAAACGTAGTAACAGTAGGTAGCACACGTATTGCATATAAGCATTGCCGTAGCGTCTTACGCCTTAGATAATATTAATTAGTTTAGCTTGAATTATGTGTAATAGAAACATTTAATTTTAGTAAATTTAATTATTTTGCATGTCAAAGTTTACGAGGTTTACCACAAGCTTTACTTTAACTTTTGTTTATGTTAGAATAACTTTAATGGTGCGTGCACCTGCGAGTAAAACTCGAGAGTAGCTCTCGAGATTGATTCTCGCAAATAGTCATATTCCTGGAGAGTACCTAACGGAGAATGAATCGCAGCTTTCAGCGAGCGAACTTGTCAAGACCTACTTGCAAATCGACACGACGTTATTTTACTCTCGGAGATCAGCTCGCCAAGCTCGGACGCTGTTCGTATTTTGAGAGCTACATGTTGAGAGTAAAAATTGAGATGGCAAAAGTTTGTTCCTTTGATGACACAAAGGAATTTATTAAACAATGCGGAAATCATGAACTATTGTGGAAAACGATACTTTATAACTACTGTGCAGAAATAAAAAAAATTTAAAATTTTTATGTTCTGCGAATAAAGTGCGAAAAAAATTCATAATTTAAAGAATTAGGTAGGAATATTTTTAATACATTTTTGAATTACTTGGTCAATAATTAGTTACACTTTAGTTTTACATAGTTTGCACGTTTTAGTTACAGTGTTTTAGTTACCTTTGAGCACGGTTTCAGAAAGGTTTCAAGTGCAAGAATCGCGGACATTTTACTATTCCAAAGATGTCTCAAACCTGTTGCAGAAACATTTTGAAATATTTATGAGATGTTTCAACCTATCGAATGAAACATTTCTTAGATATTTCTGAAAGGTTCTTGTGCTGTATAGGTACCGCTCCACCACCAGAACCTGACGAAATAGATTCTTTTTTGTTTAGTAGGATTTAGATTACAGAAAATGCTACCAAGACTAGATTAGAAATAATGCAAAACATATTACAATTAACGTATGAAAGAATTATCCAAGAAAACGTTTATGAATAATATTTTATATAAAAAGCAACATACAATAAGGTTTTTTTTCCGAAAAGCAATTCAAATCTATATAACGTGCATTACTCGAATATAAGAATATTTTATTTTTTGTTTTATGGTCAATGTTTATTATTAAATAATATATTTACATTTAGTATATATTTACATATAATATATTATTTAATATATTATTTAATAATAATATATTTATGAAAACATTTATGTATAACATTTTATATAAAAAGCAACATAAAATAAGATTTTTTTTTTGAAAAGCAATTATAACGTGCATTACTTCAAATAAAAATATTTTGTTTTTTATTTTATGGTCAATGTTTATTATTAAATAATATAGTTACATTTAGCAATCTTTAAAATGTTTGAATAACTATTTAAATGTTTCTAAATAAACTAAGTTGAATAACTGGTTATCAGAGGTTTTATTTCATTCCAACTCAATGTTTACATTTTTTAAAATATTTATCACAATTATTAATTTTTACATTTTTATTTAAAAAATAGTGTTATAATAAAAAAAATAAATCATAGAAAATGTTATTATAAATCTAATATTTAGAACGTTATAATAATCATGGATTTTTTAACGCAATGTATCCTGTATAAAATATTTATAATTAAACATTATTAAATTGCCATGGTATAACTCCTTCAGTATTGAAATAATTGCAAAAGTTCTCACGAATTTCGATTGCGTTTCATGTATTATTATTATTACCACATGTAGTAATATCTCTTAACGCGCTAATTTCGATGTCTTCTCTCCAAGAACCAGCAACAAACCCATCAGGTCTATCTTGATCAACAAGTGTGTCATCAACATATTGGTTTACTCCGATATCTTGAATACAAAGAAAGTTGTGCAGACATACAATAGCTTGTACAATTTTCATGGATTTTTCAACCGTACAAATAATTGGTTGTTTTAAAATTCTCCAACGGCTGACCAAAATACCAAAAGTATTTTCAATCGTTTTTCTGGCTCGACTAAGACATGGCCGAAGTAAGTATTCTGTTAACTGAAATGCTTCGTCTCCTACAAGCACGTAAGGTAAAGGTGGCCCATTTATTGTAAGAGATGCTGGTTTTGGCAAATTCATTTCACGATTGTTGAATTTTGTGACCTATTATAGAATCTCTAAAGATTCCACCGTCACTGCGTCGGCCATAACCTCCGATGTCAACAAAGGTGAAAATATAATCTGCATTGCAAATTTTAAGTAATACGATGCTATGGCTATGTTTGTAATTAAAATATGCAGAACCTGCATTATCTGGGCACTAAAAATAATTTTCAAGAATTTATATAATTTATCCTTACTTTATACATATATTATTTTTACATATGTATATAATATACCTGAAGAAGAACATGTTTCCCATTGATTGCTCCAATACAAGGTTAAAATTCCATTTTGTCTTGAAGTCACCAGCAATGTTTAGCCAATTAACTGCATTCAAACAAGAGGGAAGTACTTCCTTCTGCAGACAATTCCAAATAGCATCACATGTCTCTTCAATGATGTTACTCGCAGTTGTTAATCCAATAAGGTATTGATATGACATAGATATCATCGAATCACCAGAAGCTAGAAACCTAATCAATATAAAAAATTTCAATTTAATATTTATAGAAAAAAAATTTATGTACAGATAAGATAAATGAAAAGTATATAATAAAATCAATTCTATATAATAAAATCAATTCTATAACCTTATTACTAACCTTAATGTCAAACATAGTCGTTCTGCTGCAGATATAGGCTCACGAATCACTCTTTGCTTCATAATAAATGGTGCTATTAAAATTAGTAACTCTTTAAATTGTGTAGGAGTCATCCGAAAATAATTCCTGAATCGTGCTTCTTCCAAAATAATAACAGGAAAGATTGCGTGGTAAAATCCATTATATAGCTGGCATATGGTTTGACGCTGTAAAACCAAATATGAATATTTTTCTTCAGCCATTCATTGATGAACTTATTGACTTACATAATAATGGTTTTATTACAACAACATTCATGCATAAGGAAGTAATATGTATTAAGGTTCATACACTTGTAGCTCCTGTTGATTCAATAGCGAGGTCGATGATACAAAACATGAAACAGTTCAACGGCAAATACGGATGTTCGTATTGCTATAATAAAGGAAAGGTAGTTAAGACAAGAAGCGGGGGTTTCAAACGCGTTTATTGTGGAGATCTTTATGCTTTGCGTCAAAAACATCAACACAACAAACATGTTAAAAAAAGTATCTCGAAAAATCATTCAGTAAAAGGAGTCAAGGGTCCTTCGATGACACAACTTATACCTCTTTTTAACATAATTAAGTCTTGCCCGCCAGATTATATGCACAGTGTTGCGGAAGGCGTGATTAAACAATTTGTTATGGCGTGGTTTGATTCCAGCAATCATGATAAAGAGTGGTATTTAGGGAAGTATCAACAAGTTTTTGATAATAAATTGACAAGTATACTACCTCCATCAGAAATAACACGAATACCACGATCGATAGTTCAAAGAAAATTGTTTAAGGCATCAGAGTGGAAAAATGTTTTACTGTACTATTCGTTGCCTTGTTTAACTGGATTAATGCCACAGAAATTCATTAAACATTGGCTACTTTTTGTATTTAGTATAAATATTTTTCTACAAACACACATTTCTGATAACAAATTTATCGCTGCTGAACAAGCATTACGAACATTTGTATTGCAAATAGAAGAATTGTATGGAGATGATTTCATGAATTACAATATTCATTTGTTATTGCACATACCTGAATCAGTGAAAAATTACGGTGCTCTCTGGGCTTGGTCAACTTTTCATTTTGAAGGCTTCAATCGAACATTAAAAACTTTATTCAATGGTTCACAATGCATAGCGCAACAAATATCTAAAGTTTATTCTAAATTAAGGTTTATTAACAATAACAGGTCGACTTTTACTGGCGAAAATTGTAGCTCGAGAGGCAAAGCTATTTTTGATTCGTTAATGAAAGTGTGTCATATTAAAAGATGCACAGAATATGAAAATTCTTTAAAAGCATTTGGAATTAAAAAAGAAATAGTGTTAACTGCCATACAAAAACTTGTTGTAGAAGAATTAATAGGGGAACCTGTCGAAAGCACGGCTTTCACTTTTGATCGATTTATTTTTAGAAATATTCTTTACCATACTTCAAATTATCCTAGATTATTAAAAAGATATAATAGTACAATATTAACAGAGAACGGATTAATATTGGATATATTACATTTATGTATTGTGACAAAAGCAAATGGTGGAACTGAAACTAATTTATTATTATGCAAAGAATATTGTATTTTACCGGAAGAAGTATGCAGAAATAATCGGATATCTTCCATGAATTTTAGTTTTATTACAAAAAAAACTGATAACATTAGAGGTTGCCTATTGGATATGATTAAAAGTAAATGCGTTGTTATACCATATTCCAATGGGCATAAGCAATTTATCATGCCTGTCGTTAATACAATTGAAACCGATTGATTTTTAGAGACATAGCGAGCAAGAGATACGGGTGAACAATGCGTAGACTTTTTGGATGAATGTATGTACAATATTATATTATTATTAAGTCAGTTTATATAGTTATAATGTAAATTAATGTATTTTGTAGTAAATAAAATAATATATATTAAGCAGATATGTCAGATTCTTACGTATTTATATTGCCCAATATATATATTATTGTAATTATTTTTTGATCATGTAAAAATGATGTATAATAATAATTACACTATGCTTGCATATCTGTATATATTACTTAATTTTAGAAATATTTTACTGTTTTATGATGTCAAAATGGCGAATACCCTGCAATGTATACACACTGACACTTTATATTTTTTAATATTTATTTACTTATATAAAATATGAAATTAAAAAAATAATAAAATGTGGTTAAAAAGTGATACATTAAATCTAATAAATTTCAAACAATATTTATAGAAATAATTTATATACAGCTGCGCATTGAAGGAAAAGTATATTATATATATGATAAGACTCGCTATTTCAAATTTCATGGATTACTGGTAGCATTACGTTTAATACACGCGTGTAGTAGTGTATTACACATTTTGTAGATTACATGTGTAGTCTACTACACAAGTCACTTACCACACGTGTAGTATATTACACATATAGTGGATTACACGTGTAGTGGATTACACGTGTAGTGGATTTCACACTTCAAGATTAGACGTGTATTCCATATTACAGGGATTTCACGCACTAAAGTAATTATAGCGTGTAATAACTACAGATTATTGTGTTCCTTTCTGTGATAACTACACGGGGTCTTGTAGTAACTACACAAGTGTAATATTTACTGACTGTAGTTTCTTTCCGTAAGGGAGTATTTGAATATTGGTTATAAACTATAATGAGGTTTATTATAAGGAACGTTACATAGAGAGTGGACACGTGTGTAACCGACAATGGTAAAGAGCGGACTGAGGAAGTAGAGGAAGTGGGGGTATACATCCCAGCAAACGAAAAAGGATTAAAAGATATTAAAATTTTTTAATACCTTTGAATCCCTTTTTTGGCGGAATTAGATGAAATTAAATGGGATTCGAAATGAGATAGTCCAATCCCATGGAATCCAAAAAAGAAATTTTTAATTCCATTCAATCTTATGGAATCCGTAAAGGTTATGGAATTGCATGGCATTAGATGGTTTAGGAAATTGTTTTAAATTTCTCCTGAAATGACCACACACACACACAATTTTATGAAAATAGGAAAGGATCAATGCTTTTAGATAAACGTTTATTTTTGTAGTCGGACGACTGGCGCCGTGTGGGCTTAGAGCTTGGGAACTCTATGTATCGTTCTATGATTATTGGGATTTACCCAATAACGTTTCCTACGATAATTTCTTCTTTTCTGTTTGTGTAATTCGTTTATCAGAACTGTTGCTAAAAGCTGTTTCTTGCGTTGATTTTGTTCTGATATTTTTTTTGCACACTCGTGTAACCACTTATCATATTTCTTTCTAAATGACATGATTAATTCATACGGTGATTACGGTGGTTTTGAAACATTTCTGAGAAAGTGTTGAAAGGTTTCCGAAATATATTGCCGTATTTTTTTTATTCGGGCGGTCACCCATCCAAGTAATAACCGCACTCAAAGTTGCTTGACTTCCATGATCGAACGGGCTAGTGACGATCCTCTGGTTCTGATGCTTAATTCCTTCTAGCTTATGTTCATATCGTATATAAGCATCTTTAGTGTTCAAAAATTTGAAATTATTTATTAACTGACAAATATTAAAAACAACGCAACAACAATTGATATATTATAAATATTAACCCGTTATGGTCACATGGGGTCCAGTGGACCCCAGGCTTTTTTTTCCTTAAAAGTATACTATTTTGAGAGTAAAACGCAGAAAGTTTTTTTGCTTTATTTCAAAAAATTTTGATAAATATTTTTGTAAAAAAAGTCAAATTTCTCGAAAAAAAAATTTTTTCGCATTTTTTCAACATAAAAAATTTTTTTAAGTTATTGGATTATAAAGAAAAAATCAAACTAAATTCCAAAATTTGTTTATATTTACTTCTCCTAGATGTGTATAAAGTTTCATCGAAAACTCAACTAAAAGGTTTGCAAAATTATATTTTATAAAATGTTTCCAAAATAACTTAATTAAAATTTTTCATTGCGTGAGAAAGGTTTTAAAAACAGCTCAAGTGAAAGGTTTACAAAATAATTTCATATAAAACGATTCAGAACTAACTTAATTGAAAGTTTTCAAATTTATTGCGTGAGAAAGGTTTCAGAAACAGCTCAACTAAAAAATATACAAAATCATTTCATATGAAACAATTCAGAAATAAATCAACTGAACGTTTTCAAATTTATTGCGTGAGAAAGGTTTTAGAAACAGCTCAACTGAAAGATTTATAAAATTATTTCATGTGAAACGATTCTGAGATAACTCAACTAAAAGTTTTGAAAAATTATCTTCATGTGAAAGGTTTAAGAAAACATTTCTATTGCAACATTTTATATGACATATTGCAGAATTCTTTCAGAGATGTTGCACATGAAATGTGAAAGGTTGAAATGTTTTTGAAACCTTTCTGGAAGCTTTTTGCAAGAATCTGTGCTGTATGGGAGACTCTATATGTTAATCATCAATATCTTTTTAACTACAATTGACATAACAAATTTCTTTTAAGGGCTGAAAGTCCTAACAAAATTTTGATTACAATAATATAACTTCTCTAACACGTCATGCGGAGTTCTCGGCTTAGAGATCTGATTGTATAACTATTAACAACAATTCGTTATCATTATATATATTGTCGTTGCGCAACTTTTTTATCATATATTATATCTGCACAACGATATAATATATATAACGATGATAACGACACTGTATAGTTATAAGAGTTACAGAAAATAGCGACGCGACTTATCGACTATTAGCGACTTCGTCCGAAAATGATCCGCTTTATTTTAAGAACGTAGTTACTGCATTGGCCGCTACACGGTATGGCGCTGAAACCAGTGAGAAATGCTGGTCTCGTCTCAACCCGGACTTTTGGCTATCTGTCTATTAATCTGTGGCGAAACGTCTATCTTTATTAGACGCGTTCAGCAGACCAAGCCGCTCAGTAGCAGTCGAACATGATTGGCTCTTACTTTTAGAACCAACCAATCAACGTAGAGTGTTGATAAGACAAACTCAACAGTTGTGTCTGCTGAACGCGGCCATTGTATGGTTCGGTTTTCAACTTTCTAACCGAGGTCCACCCCTACTACCCCTGCTTACAGAGGAGGGGCGGTAATCCCCCCCCCGCCTACATGTGTACTGTCTATGCACACGCCACACGTATCAACCAATTACCCCCCTTAGGACTGACACAAACTTGTTTTCTCAAGCTTTTTTATTATATAGCTTTTAAATAAGCAATGAGCGACTGCTAAATCTTTCTGAAGGTCACTCAGGAAGGTGACCTCTGTAATAAGTATATGTCAAGGGGCGAGTCATCAGAGATGGCTAACTTAATGTGTATTTTCACCTAAATATATTTTTATATATCAGTATATTAATATTGTGTTATATTTGCTAATAATAAAATCGGACACAGATCTATTAATAGATAATTTATTATGTTCTGGAATATATCCTAAATTTTTCTATTGTCAAAGTTTTATTTCAAACATATACGTCTTTAATAAATTATATAATATATAAGTTATATAATATATAATTATAAAAGAATCATATATTATATATATGTTAGTTTCAAGCAATTACTAATATTCTGCAATTCTAAATTACTAGACAAGATAAGTAGATAAGATCACATCGTGATAAAGAAGAATTATAAGTTGTTACGTATACAGTGAGTCTCCTTGTTTCTTTAGGAATTTGCGCAAATATTGAATAACATCCCCCTTGTCTTAATACATTTCTTAAAAGTAAATTACAACAAATGTAGATATTTCCGCCAACAATGGAATATATGAATATTTTTATTTTTTAACTCTTTAAAGACGAGTATCATGAAATCACATAATTTCACATATTTTATACATCACAACCGTCTCGAAAGAGTTGGGCAAATCATATACTATAAAACTTCTATTTCTTATAATGTCGTTCATTATCATCATTTATCCTATTAGGCGCTAGATAAACAAAAAATTTTTATAAACTAGTTTCTATTATAATGAGCGAGACACATCAGTACAATCATGTTTGCTAGTTATGCAACGTTTATTCTAACATAGATTAATAAATAATAATCACTTTTATCTTTTATAAATAAAATAACAGACTTATCTTTCTTGCTTATTTTGTTTTATTTGATTAGTTTTTTTAGATTTGGCTTCGATCCTGTTTTCCAGTTTGTGAATCAATTCGTCTAATTCGTCCTGATAAACATAAATTAGGACATAATTACTCTCAATTATTTATACACTGCTAAAAAAAATTAAGGTATCACTTTTTTATCAGTAAATTTTTGCCTATTTTTAAACTGTAATTTGTAAGAGACGAAAAAATTTAATGGAACCGACCGGAACTCGAACTCGGAATCCTTCGTTCACACGCCTAGCACTTAGGCTGCTACCCCACGACTGCTCCACTACAACGCTAATTTCCCCGATCTCCTATCAATACCGGCCCTACGGCCTTAAAGGACCACGCACTAATTATCTGAAAAAAAGTGGCCACCGTTAAAATTGACGAAAACTACGAAAAACTGTAGTTTGTGTGATGCCGATGAAAAGTTCAAATCCGCACAACCCTCAAAATATGCTAGTTTTTAAGCTACGAGCCTATAAAGGTTAATATTGGTGGTATAAAACGTACACATGTTATACATATTATACCCACTCTTAGCGTTACCCAAGATCAACCAGCGTGGAGGTGGTGAGTGTCTGATCTCCTTTTTTGTTCTTGTTTTTGTTTTTGTTTTTTAATATTTTTTTTTTATATTTTTTATCTTATAGTATTTTTCTATTGTCTTAAACTCCTTGATTTGCCAATTGTCAAAATATGCTATAATTGATAGTTTTTTATACCACGAATATTACCTTTATAGGCTCGTAGCTTAAGGGCCCTGGATACCCTGGACAATTGGCAAATCAAGGAGTTTGAGACAACAAAAAAACACTAAGATAAAAAAAAATAATAAAAAATATTATATATAAAAAATAAAAAATATTAAAAAAATAAAAATGAACGAAACAGGAGATCAGACACTCACCACCTCCACGCTGGTTGATCTTGGGTAACGCTAAGAGCGGGTATACTATGTATAATATGTGTACGTTTTATACCACCAATATTACCTTTATAGGCTCGTAGCTTAAAAACTAGCATATTTTAAGGGTTTTGCGGATTTAAACTTTTTATCGGCATCACACAAACTACAGTTTTCCGTAGTTTTCGTCAATTTTACGGGGGCCACTTTTTTCATATAATTAGTGCGTGGTCCTTTCCTACAAATTAGAGCCTCCGCACAAAACTTTCATATGGTAATGTAACGTAGATCAACGCACAAAAAACATTGACGTATAATGCCGTAACCGATACGTTTCTTGTGCGTTGACTCACGTTTCGTTACACTTCGTTATCATACGAGAGTCTTGTGTACGGAGGCTCTTACTCAGTCAGTAAATAATTAACGTAAAAAAAATTTTTAAAAAAGGTTTTAGGGCAAACTCTCTACTATGGGCCGATATCACAGTCTCCGATTAACGTGATCCTCCGATTAAACTCACTCTGCATCTCTTTTTAACTGTCCCCTTAGAAAGAGACGAAGAGTGAGTTTAATCGGAGGATCACGTTAATCGGAGACTGTGATATCGGCCCTATAAGATGCTTTTGTTTAATTTTCACTCAGATTAATACTCAAAGGCATGGTCACCTTTGAATAAGGACGTATTTGAGATATCCAAAATCTTAAAATTTGCAGTCTTCCACCGCCTAACAAAAAAATTAACAAACATAATCATTAATACCGTTTCAAAATACGGACTTTGCCCTTTTAAATAAAAATTTTAAAAAAAGAAAAACCAAAACAAAACAACTTTGTCCTACGTTGATTATTTAGCGAGATATTGTAATTTAAAGTAACCTCTGTTTTTTTATGATTTCAGCACGATACCACCAGCATTTGCGTAAGCTGATGTGCACCATGGGGAGGTTGCTGGGTCGGATGTTGCACATCATATATGTATGTGTATGTGTACATGTAGAGGTTTTTTTTTAGTAAGAAGTGTTGTCATTTCTTCGCCGTATTACCTCACGCAATCTTAATCTCATATTAATGCATTTTTTTACATCAGATTGAGAAATTTTATTCCAAATTTGACGCAGTGTCTCTTCAATCTAATGCAAAAGAATCCATCAATATGAGATCAAGATTGCGGGATACGCGTGGTACGGGGAAAAAGTGGCACAATACTTCTTACTAAAAAAAACCTCTACATGTACACACATACGCATGTATGTACACTCCATATATACATACATACATACATACATACATACATACATGATGTGCAAAATCCGACCAAGCAACTTCCCCGTGGTGCACATCAGGTTATGCAAATGCCAGCAGTCGTTCTGAAATCATAAAAAAAAAAAAAAAAAAAAACAGGGGTTACTTTAAATTGCGATATCTCGTTAAATAATCGGCGTAGGGCAAAGTTTTTTTTTAAGGGCAAAGTCCGTACTTTGAAATGGTGTGAATTATGTTCGCCAATTTTTTTGTTAGGTGGTGGAAAACTGCAAATTTCAAGATTTTGGATATCTCAAATACGTCCTTATTCAAAGCTAACCACGCCTTTGAATATTAATCTGAGTAAAAATTGAACAAAAGCACCTTATAGTAGAGTTTGTCTCGTCAAACCTTTTTTTAAACTTTTTTTACGTTAATTATTCGCTGAGTGATCACAGTTTAAAAATGGGCAAAAATTTATTACTTAGAAAAAGTGAGATTCCCTAATTTTTTTAGCAGTGTACTTATACATATAACTTTACACAGAACATACTGATTAATTGGTATATAATAAGTTGTTATACTTACTTCGTCATATGTGTACATCAGAGTACAATATTTCAGAACTTGCTTCTTACAACTGATTAAATGCAATGCATGCGGCAAACAATAAACGCTGTCATCTTGTGGATTGTTTACCAAAGAGACAAACAAATTTGCTCTACACGTCTCACATTCAAAGTCACCAACATCTTCTTTCACCTTTTTCCCTTTCTTTCCTTTTCCACTATCTGGCAAAGGCAATCTTTCTCTATTGATAAGACCCACACATTCCAGTTGTTTACGATAATCTAATTCCTTTTCGCGAATTTTTATCACACTCGGCAATATCTGAAGACATAATATCTTAATGTAATACTAAGAGTTCAAAGGTTTATTATGATAATATATGATTATCTATTTTCATTTTTAATTAATTCTCTAATAATTAGAACTTAAATCTATTCCTACCTGTTTTAATATATCTATGTGAGATCTTGTGTCATTAATAATATTAAATAACAATCTTTCAAATGAAAAGATAGAAGGTTCGCAACTGTCTTGTATGTCCTGAAAACATATTATGTTTCATCATCAAGGCTGCATTCGAGGAGCGCGCTATTAGCGCTATTGCATCATTCTGTCTTTATCGCTCAGCAGGTGTAAAACAAGGATAGAACAAGCAAATAGAGCTAATAGCGCGCTCTCCGAATCCAGACCAAATAATAATGAAATCGTTAAGAGACTAAAAACCTCCATATATGAACCATATATGAAGCGGCTCCGGCGTCGCGAATTATGATTAGTGATCCCCCCCACCTAATTGAAGCAGCCATATTGAGACCGCAGTGGAGAATAAAGTTAATGTTTTGATATTTACAGCTAGTATTTAGGCTGCGTTCAGTGCGTTCCGATATTTATTATGAGTACTGAAAAATATGTGACGTAAACTATAGATTTTCAGTACTGGCAGCGAATATCGGAACGTTGTCTTACTGGTTAGGTTAGGTTAGGTAGTGAAGTTTGATTTGTCTGACAGAACTGGAGCGTACCCAATATGGCGGTGTTGGAGGTGATGGTGGGGGGTCCGAAGTCGCTTCTCTCCTTATATAGGACTCTACCATGGCTGCGTTCCTTTTGGGCGCTCACGCGCTGTAAGCTGCTGTAAGCATCATTCTATCTTCGTTGCACATCGAATATCAAACGAAGATAGAGCGATGCTTACAGCGCGTGAGCGCCCAAAAGGAACGCACCCCATATATGAAAGATTTTACACGTTTTATGCACATACCTTAAATACTTGTTCCGCGGTTTCTAACCAAGATGGTTGTGCGAAATATACGCTTTCGGATACTACATAACCGGTACAAATGCTAGATGTGAACGCTTTTGGAAATACTATTATAAATTGTCCCGGTTCTTGTACTATCTGACATAACGGTACACCGTTGCTTACTAATAATTCTGGTGGAACCATGGCAGTGTCAGAAGGTAACCATATAGTCTTGTTTTTGCAATATCGCGGTACCATTTTCGAAAGTGCTTTTCGAAAATTGTTATTATGCTCATCGGGTATCCCATACCAAATCTTTTTGGCACCTGTATGTAGATACTCTATCCATGGTAAACCATGTGGATCGCGATACCAGCAACAAGCGCTAAATAACATACCCACATGCAATGTTGGTACGGTCACACCTAGAAATACAAAAGTTACATTGCTCATATGCTATAAATGCACCTTTATTGAAGAAACATGATCAAAAAATGAGGATCCTTAAATTGTGTTTATTATTTATTCCCTGGGAGAACAGCAGGGTATGTGATAAGAGTGGAGTTACAAAGAAACTAAGAGAAAGGGCGGGATTGAGGGCGTGGGGATGGGAGAAGAGACTGGAAGAGGAAGCGAGATTGCAAGAAGATGCCTAGAGAAAATTAAAAAAAGAGCAGTAAAGGGAGTGAGTTTGTCGAGATGGGAGGAGGATAGATTAGAGTTTTTTAGGAAGAGAGGGTTGGATATGGAAGAAGTAAGGAGAATGGCGAAGGGGGAAGAGCTAGTGGAAGAATTAGTAAAGAAGGGAAAAGAAAGGGAAAAGGATGAAAGATGGAAAAGGAGAAGGAAATCGAAATATAACAAAATGTACAAGTATATTAAAGGGGAGGGAATACTGGGATATCTGAAAAAGGGATGGGGAGGAAGTAGATGTAAAAGGTTGGCCAGATGTAGACTGGGAAATGAAATGAGAGAAGGGAGACGGAAGAGGAAATGGTATGCAGATTGTATGGAAGCAAGAAGGAAATATGGGAACACGTGTGGGAGGAAGGGAGGAGAAAGAAATTGACAGGAAATATTGAGGGAAGAAGAAGAAGGTGAAGACTGGTTGAGAGAATTGGAGAAGAAGAGTGAGGAGAGAAATAGAAGGGAAGAGGGCGAGTGAACGAGAGGGAGGGAGGGAGGGAGGGAGGGAGGGAGGGAGGGAGAGAGGAAGGGAGGGAGGGAGGGAGAGAGAGAGAGAGAGAGAGAGAGAGAGAGAGAGAGAGAGAGAGAGAGAAAGAGAGAATAAATGAAAAAGCGGGAGAATTGCGGGGAGGGTAAGATGTTTATTTTTATTTTTATTTTTTTTATCGGAATAATGTTACTTTGCGGAAACGGAAGTTCCATTAGAAAAATGTGTGAGTGTGGGAATAAGGGGGGGCGTGTGCAAACGTTATGCAAGTGCACAGCCTCTCCATCCAGGCGTAGTATAAGGGCCATTCTACAATACGTCGCAAACGATGGCAACTGTTAGTTGAAAAGTGTTATTTCCGGTTGCGCTTGTCAGTTGCGGTTGTCAAAAGAAAGTTGGCCAACTTTTAACTTTTTTGACGACAGGAACTGGCAATCGGCAATCAGAAATAACACTTTTCAACTAGCAGTTGCCATTGTTCGCAACGTATTGTAGAATGGCTCTAAGGCAGCGAATAGTGTACATAAGATAGTATATTTTAAATGAAATTTTAGTATGTGTAATATTGTAACCCTGAGAGGAATAAAGTTTAGTTATCTAACTGTCTATCTAATACTCATTTCCTTGATCCATACAAATAATTGTAATATCCTGCCTATCATAAAGAAGCTGCATACCCATTAGTGGACCCAAAGCTCTCAATACTGATCCAGCATTGTTAGTGAGAACTTTAAGATTCCAAGAATGTCTAGCGAATGGACTGTTTTTTGCAACGGAAAAGCCAAATCCACGACCACTGGAATCAATGCTTGCCGCATGTACACAAACATGACGTTTTCTCTCGGCAACGTGTTTCCAAAATGCACTCTCCACCTCATTGGCGGAAGCACCCTCGGTTTCGTTTCCTCGTTGATTTTCACCAAACCACATACGTTGCGTATTACGGGCAATTCGGTAAAAAGCGTTCAACGGCATGTTTCTTCCCTTTAATGTTACAAATGTATGTATATATGTATAAGTGTATATATATCCGCCATTTCAAGTAATAAGAAAAAACATGTACAAAAGTTGTTGTACGATTTCGAGAGACATATCATGGTGGCAATAGTTTTTTTTTACAGCTAGTAGCGTATTTATAGGATAGCAATCGTAGCATAGAGTTGTCTCTGTACCGAAGGACCAGATTCGGAAAGACCCAGGTCAAATCTGGCTAGAAACATCGAATTTTATTCGATCACCACTTCTCGGAAGGCAATGGCAAACCATCGAAAGTATCTTGTCAAGAGAACCTCTTTAACAGGCTGTTCGAAACTAGCGTTAAATTGTAGGTTCCACATACATATCTATGTAAACTATAGGCGCACACTATAAATGTATGCAGCTTATTGATCCTCAGAAAGATTGAACAGTGGGCTAGTAACATTATTCTCGTAAAAAATTAAAATGTTACAAAACCCTCAAGAAAATGAAGAAGATCAAGGCCTGACTTGAGGACTGTTCCCTTCTCCTTGAGGCAATCAGATGGAAGTTACATTTATCCTAAAACTCACGCTTTTTAAGATATTTGGCTTTGTCTAACTTAACCTTATATTATGAAACATATTTCGAAACTATACTTATTTTATCTTATTGTTAGTTGTAAACAAACAAAAGATAGTAGATTTTGTGAAATGACAATGTTGAGCTTTCCTACATGCTTATTTTTACGAATAGCAAGACTTCCGGTTTTTCTCAATTTTTTACTTAATCTTTGAAACGGTGTGAAGGACATGTGCGCTTTGGATATCCGATATCACTCAATATATAAACTTGTGTGATAACTGAATTTTGCTGAGTTTCTTCACACATAAGAAGTAGGTATATCTACTTGTTATTCAAATAAAAATTTCATGTTGATAACTTTCTGATCACAAAATGAAAAACTTATCAACAAATATAGAAAATTGTTTTAAATTGTCATTTCACATGAATTTGCTATCTACCACTTTATATCTAATTGTAAGATAATAATAAGCATAGCTTCAAACATGTTTTATAGGCTGTGATCCACTTGACGCTACAAATGCTTTGAAGCGTTCTCTTCTTCTCCTTTCTTTATTGAAAGAAAGGAGAAGAGGAATGCTTCGAAGCATTTGTAGCATCAAGTGGACCGCAGCTATAATATAAATAAAAATGGACGAAGCCAAATATCTCAGAAAACCATTTTTAGAGTTTTAGGATAAATCTACCTACCCCTTAATGTTTTTATTCTCAAAATTCGCCTCTATCGAATTCGATCATAAAAAACTAACACTCCCTTTAAAAAAAAGTTAACATTCAAATCTCTCCTACACTTGTAAAGAAACTATAGATTAGTATTACTACAATATAATGTCCCTCTTAAAACCATGCAACTTTTGTTAATATAATGTTTTTTCTTATTAACTAAAATAGTAGAATTGAATTTTGAGTTAATGGAATTTGTTATACATAATATATTATATTATGTAATATATTATATTCAGTGTCCCATTTTAAAAGTGACAATCAAATATGTATCTCGCAAATCGACGATTTTATTAAAAAATATTTCAGACAAAAGTTGCATTATAGTTTGGAAGGGGACACATATGATGAAAATATAGACTTTACCTAACTTTGAAAAGGTCACTCAAGGTCAAGTCTATATTTTCATCATGTGTCCCCCTCCAAACTACGCAACTTTTGTCTGAAATATTTTTTAATAAAATCGATTTGCGAGATACATAACATATACATATATATATATATATATATATATATATATATATATATATATATACTACATATATATTATATATATGCTGCCCTAGTTCAGAGTTCATTTTTTCCCTTATATAAGGGAAAAAATGAACTAGTGCAGCCAGTTTAGCAACAGAAAACAAACCCTATATCTTAATGCTAATTTTTAACGAAGTATTTGAAATTTGATTCAGATGAATTTCGGATTTACTTCAAATCAAAGATTAAAAAATTTTTGTAAATCAAATTTCAAAAGCACAGATAAAAATATGTTTTACATCTTATGATAAAAATAAGAATAATAACAAATAATTAGTATATTTTTGTCATACTTTTACGATGCATTCTTCAATTTCATCAGAACTGTCCTCATCCTCTTCCTCATCGTTATCATTGGACGACACTTCTTGCCTTTGCAAGGCTTTGCTTTCTTTTCTCATCCATTCAGTTTCAACTTCGTCGAACAATTTCTCACGTTCCTCTAAACAAATTATTTACAATTTGTAACATAAATTTTTCAACATCTTTGTAACATTTATTTATTATATAAAATATACCTGGCGATAGTGTATCATATGGTAGTAAATATTTACAATAAATATCGTCTAATTTAGTAACACGATCCTGTGCCGATTTTGGTATCTTCATGCCATCTGCTACTTTCTGCCATTTCTTTTTTTCAATAACTTCTTTCAATCCACCTAAGCTTTGAACTGTTTGATATAAGTGAGGTAAATCTACTTCCATCCCACCAATCTGAAACAATTAATTATTAATAAGCACCGATTCTCTTAAATTTTCTCAAGTTGTACTATCTATTTAAAAAATAAGTAATAAATATAAAGTTTTACCCATGGAGGTTGAGTCAAAGTAATACTCTGAGTAGCTAAATATTTCTTGATAGCCATCATTTCTTTCACATTAGGACCCCATCTGTGGAGCATGCGATGTACATATTGATTATAAGCGGTAAATCTCATATCGTCGGACACCTTGCATTCCGGCTAAAAAATAAACAAAAAGAGAATTATATAATATGTAACACATATTCATTATTTAATAATGTATATTACCTATCTAATACGATTATTTCTTTACGATATTTACCTTGAAATTTGGTGGAGGCACCACTCTACATATTCCAAATTTCTCAGCGATTGGCCTTATCTTGTCTATATACTCCAATGGATCCTGGAAATCTTTCTCCGTCGGATAAAACGTTGGTGCCTCGACTACACGAGCTTCATCGTTCGCGATCTTCGTGCCTGGAAATGTACTGTTGCTTGAAGAGCATAACTCCGATCCTTTTTGTTTGCATTTCATTTGTGTCCTAAAAGATTTTCATCATAAACAATAAAAATGCATACCAAGAATTTTGCGTTTGTATTACTTGTGTTATTTCGAAAATGTAAAATGTAACATTAAACATTACCTCTTCCCGCTTTTTGCCGAATCTATAGAAGCTTTTCTTTCCCTAGATGACTTTGGTGACTTTATAAGTTTCTCCAAACTGCTATTTGTGCTCGTACTGGCATTTGGACGATTCGGACTTAGTATCGAGACTTCATTTTTCGTTATTGATATCGGTTGCGTCTTCGCACTCATACTTGCTATCGTGGTCGACACAGTCTCAGTCGTTGACGTCGATGGTATGTGCTGTTCCACCGTAATCGTCGTAGGATTGGACGGGGTACGTGTTGTCGGTTGTACCGTTCCTATCGGTGGACAACGGGCCACGGATAACGGTGGTTTAGTGACCAGCTTAGCCCGAAGGAGCACTCTTTGATTAGGACCGGTCGGTCCTTCCGTGCCAAGTTTAACAGCGACGCCTTGTATTAGCTGTTGACCTTGTACCAGATTCGGGCCGCCCCTCGTAACAGCCTGCAACGGAATGTAAAACAGCTGCCCGTCGTTGTCATCGTCATTCTCGTTACTCATTTCGGTCTGAGTGGATATCTCGGTACTTTTTTGTTGACTCGCATCGCTTTCTTGCTCCTGCGTGGTTTCGTCGAGATTCACCTGCACTGCTATGGAAGCGCTGCAATTTACGTTGCTCCAACTCGTCGTGAGTTTGTCGAGTGGTAGCACTTGGACACTGGTCAAGCTCGCGAAATTCTTGGGCAGCTCAAACTTGCTCACGCTTGGACCCGTATTTACCACGTTTATCGGTTCTTGTGTCTCCTTTCCATCTTCTTTCCTTATAAGCATCGCGGAATCGTTCAACGATTTTTCTTTACTATCTGACGATTCAGAATCCTCCTTCAAACTCGATTTCTTGGCTTCGGCAACCACTTTGGTCTCGGATACTATAACCGCTGTGGACTGCATTACTGCAGTCGAACGTTTTGCATCATCTCTGACCTTTCTTCGGAAGGGTGTGCTAACAGGAACCTCAGTATCGCTTTCAAACGCATAAACGCTGCTCTCGTTCTCTGGCGAAAAGGCGTTCGCATTCGGTGTTACAGTCTTACGTTCCTTGACCTTAGGCAAAAAGGGCTTCCGCAGTTGAAATATTTTCTTCTCCGTCGGTGATTTCTTCTCTATAGAACCATCCACCGAGTTTTGATCCGATTTGGACACAGTATCGCTAGTATCTTCAGCAAAAAAAGTATCTTTGTTCGTCTTCTCAGTTTTATTCTTGGCAATCTCTCTCGTTTCGGTAATAATCTTACTCTTGTCGACAATCGCATTTTGTTGCTTCACTCCAGTATTATGCATATCAGATGATGCTGATATCATATTTCTGCCGTATATCCCCGCACGGTCCTTCAAATTCGTTTTATCTGATAATTTCGAAAGAGTGACGTTAACCGGGCGTACTAAATGTTGAATTTTCGTCGAGATAGACAGATGCGAGACGTCCGTCTTAAACTTTTCTTTCGCAGAATTGCACCTAAAGCTGGAGACATTTTCCATCTCCAATTTGCTCTCTTCTTTGGCAAGCGAGCTTTCGTTTAGCCACTTTTCTATCTGTTCAGTCGACATATTCACTCGTTCCTTTCTCGTATGCAGAGTAGATAGGGGCATAAGATTGGAAGAAACCTCGTTTTCGTGGTTACATTTCGTCTGTTCCATGGATGGCAACAACGAGCTTTGTGTCTTTACAGACAAATCCAATACCGATTTTTGATCCTGCACAGATACGTTGCACTCGCCGTTCAGTGAATTTGCGACCAGAGAACCAGCTTTGACTGATGATGTTTCTACTTTACTTTCCCATAAAGTATCGCTTTTATCCATTGTTTGCGATACGTCCAAAGTTTTAGGCAAATTCAGCTTTTCATCGGACTCTCTGACTAGTAGATTAACATTGGCATGCGTTTGACATGAATTCAAGACTTTCGATATCGCCTTCTTAGTAAACCCACGAAAAGATTCCTCGTCGTCCGATACTTTCGACAGATCTGCTTTCACATTTTGCCTGTTTCCGCGAGCTGCCTTTCCATCTTTCGTATTATCAACATTGTCAGGGATCTGTCCTTCTTCCTCGTCATTTTCTTTCTTCTTCTTTATTTTATTGAGCAGCATTCCCAACGTTTCCTCTTCGGATTCCGCTTTCTCGTTTTGATTACTTTTAAGGCTTTTTTGCTTAATCTTATCCGACGATGTTTTAGATACATTTTGCTCGCGTTTACGTTTTATCACGAATTTTTCTCTAGCTGATTTCATACAACTTTGAACCTGGGTCTTCGGTTTGGTATTTGTGTTACTTTGTATTTCTGTTTGTATAGTTGTGTTTTTAGAGGATGATCTAAGACTCCTGCTAATCGGTTTATCAATCTTTCCAAGACTTTGTCTGGTAATGGGTCTTGTATTGTTCATTTCTATTGAACTCTCAGATTCTTCGTCACTATCCTCTTCGCAATATTTCTGTACCCTCATCAGACGTTTGCTCTTTAAAATCAACTTGTTGTTTTTGCTCTTATCCAATCGCTTATTAGTGTTACTATTGAGAGAGCTAACTTTAGAATCTTTAGTTTTAGCGATAGTCTTGGTACTATTCTGTTTTACTTTGGCTTTAAGCTCGTTCTCCGTTTGCGCTATTCTACGAGCATTTGGCAGTTCGGGAAAGCTCTCAACTGAAACGTTATCGTCATTTTCTAAATCCGGGCTCACTAATTTCCTTCCAAGAATTTCCATATATACAGCAGCTGCTTCCTTCGTTTTTCTGGTAGGCCTTCTGGAGAGATTCTGTGAGGAGACCGTGCTACTGGATGATCTTGTAACTCTCCTCATCTCTGACTTACTTCTGGTGCAGATTTTTTTTTTTATTCCTTTTTGAACATTGCGCTTTATCTGCAATGTCGATTTCTCTACATGTAATTCTTTCTCTTCATCGTCCTCGACATCGTTCTCTTCTTCGGATGACACATCTGTATTCGATGTATCGCTATTTTTCGGTTTAACATCGACTTTCTTCTTTGGTCTAAGTAACGCAACTTTCGTTTTTGACAGAGGTTTGTTGATTTTATTTAGCAGTACAACACCACTTCTTAGGCCATGTCTCTTCGCCTTGATTCTAGGTAAGAATTTTCGCGGCGCCAACTGAAGACCAGCCTTCAACATAGATCTTTCTGTACACGATCTTGTCCTCATAACGCAAGTAGTTTTGAATTTATTTTTTATTCTTTGTTTAGCAAGACGTTGTTCCTGATATTTTTTTTTAAGCGCTTGGACAGTAGACGTAGCTGTCTTAAGCTTGGTAATGCTTTTTTGTAATGTACTAGCCACCGTTTTCTTATTTGAAACAATAGGCTTTACTTTTTTCTGGCATGTATTTTCTTTTATCACATTTTTCTGGCATGTACTTTCTTGCTTCTGAATATATGTAAAAGTACTAGTAGAAGAAGCCTTCTCTATAGAAGTTCGAGCTGGCTTGGGCTCCTGTTTCTCTTTTTTGTTGCCGATATTGAAGAAATTTAAACTGGGTGGCAAAATAGATGTTCCTAAATTTAGAAAAGTTTGTTTATCGAAAGAATACATTTAGATCAAGATCAAGATAGACTACAATTTAAGTGTAAATAAATGATAAGTTTTGTTAGTAACTGATGCTAAATAAAAATTCTTAGAATATATATCTTACACGTTTCTGAATAACATGTTCCATCTTAATTTTATTAATAGAAAATTATATATAGACAAAAACTCTTCTCTTTACTTCCCTAACAATTTAGCACATTGTACTATCTGTTAAAAGGAATCATCTATTTAGGCCAGGCCTGTAATCAGTTTGCACTTTTTGGCCAATAATAGCAATTTTATAAACAATAAACAGTGCGCAGGGCAATATGCACCAAAGCCTCATATGATTTATAGTAAATATTCTGTTTCTAAGCCAAAAGGCCTAGATGCTACGAAACGAGAGTAGGGATGGCAATAGGCAAAATTGAACGAAAAGTGCAAATTGACCGCAGGCCTGTTTTAGGCTAAGAATTATTGATACTGAAGAAAATTGATATTGTCCTTAAATAAACAATTAACCTCTAAAGCATAAAAATGTTAAAAAATCCTCCGTATTTGGACGTTTGTGAGTTATTAATTCTGTGATTGTGGTAGGTTTAGCTTTTTCCTTGTCCTTAACAGATGTAGGCGAAGTATTGAACACTGTGGTTGCACCTTGTGCAAATTTTCTTTGTGCATGAACTTTGGTCCTGGAACCAATAATTACGAAATTAATATCATGGGAAGTTCTATAAAAGCTATAAATGCAGCATGACTTACTATATATATTACTACAGGCATCCCTAAATATACTTTATTCTTAATTTGAGAGGCAATCATTGTTACAAGTGTAATGCATACAAATGTGAAGATGAGTTACCTTTTCGAAGATTCTGAAAGTGGCTCCATGAGGTCCACCAAGTCTCCCTCCTTCCTCTTTCTCTTGTCGTTGCGACTCAAAACCATTCTGAGACGACGTAAAACAGGGCTTGAAACATCGGCGAGCGCGCAATTGTCCTTCCAATTATTTCAGAGTATTTAGAGTATGTCGCACGCTAAATGCATCCCTTGCAAGAGCTGGGTCCCGTTTAGTTCTCGGTAAGATTTACACAAACCAATACTCCGGACGGTCGATGGAAATCATCGCCGTTGCACTAATGGTCGTGAAGAAAATTTCCGTCGAGTTCTATTCAAGCTAAGTTGTTCGTGATGAGTTAATGCCGTTCGCGCTCCGATTGAGATCGTCGGAAAAAAATCGGTAGAAATTATATATTTTGCTTCAGAAATCGCACCTCTTTATCTCATTTTCTTTCCGAAGCTGTCGACACAGTTGTTTATTCGAGGTAAAATTAAATGCCCACGATCCTTCAATCTTCAATCTGCAACGCGGGTATATATAGACACGTAGCGCATGGAAGAAGAAATATCGATTTCTTAAAGGCCATTCTTATGGAGCGTATAAAATTATTTATAAATTATCCATATACTACGTTTACGCGGCGAGGCTATGCGTTTACGCGATAGTCACAATGAGAAAAATATAGAATAAGATAAAGGAATAAGGAATAAGGCATGTTGTATCTCACTTTAATGTACGTGTACTGAAGTGAGATGCGACATTCCTTTATTCCTTATTTTTTTCATTGTGATGAGGGCCAATTTCACCAACCACAGTTAGCTTAACCGATGGTTAAAGTTAGCAGAATTGACCAATAGAAATGAATCCACCCTGCTTTCTATTGGTCAATCCTGCTAACTTTAACCGTCGGTTAAGCTAACTATGGTTGGTGAAATTGGCTCTGAGCCTGAAGATATTACTTGAAAATAATTAATATTTTACGTATTTCGAAGTCTAGTTTGATTTAAGATTGTACAATACATACTTTAAAGGCTGATTTATAAAGGCCGTAACTGTTGATTTAAGCCGTAATTTTTAAGAAATTGACCAATCACAGTCGATTGTTCTTCTCACATTCGACTGTGATTGGTCAATTTCTTAAAGATTACGGCTTAAATCAACGGTTACGGCCTCTATAAATCAGCCTTAATGCTAAAACTCCATAGACGCGGAAACGCCGTGCGGTAAAGTGCGTTGACCAATCAGAAGGCTGCCGCAAGTTGCTTGCGGCAAAATCAAAATTTGTGATTGGTCAACGCACTTTGCCGCATGGCGTTTCCGCGTCTATGGAGTCTTAGCATAATATGCTTGCCATTGCTTGCTAATGCTAGGTCTACAATGCGAGTCGTAAAGTCGTGTGTTGTAAGAATTGACCAATCACAGTCGATTATTCTCCTCGAATTTGTTTGTGATTGGTCAATTCTTATGACTCACGACTTTACGACTCGCATTGCAGACCTAGGCTATTCTACAATTGCGTAAGTGTGGTCGTAAGTGGTTGTAAGAGTGTTGTACGGCGTGGTTGTAGAGCGGTACTGTGGTTGTAAAGCGTTTTGTGGAAGATGGTTGAACTTCATCTTCCACGACTACGCCAGATGTGAACGTAAGAGCCAACCAATCAGAGTGCTGTTACGCGTCATCACGCCGCGCGCTGCCATAATTGTTTTTGTCGAAACAGTAAATACACGTGATCCCGAACCGAAGACCGCTATAAAGATCTCAAGAGTCAAGTTATAACATTCTTTCTCGGCATCCGAAAGTATTCTTTTTTTCTATTGTAATGTTTTTGGTACGTGTTCATCACGGAATACGAGGAAAGTGCTCAGTACGAGGAAGATGAAACTTTTTTAAACTTATTATCAGTAGAGAATTGATTGGGCTGGTGAGAAGCAACGAATTATTATGGAAAAAACGATGCATTTCACACAAAGATCAACAAATGAAAAGTTTGTGCTGGACGAGTATCGGAAGTGCCTTGACCTCTGTACTTTCCGCTGCACTCTGATTGGTTGCTGTAATTAAGTTTACAACGTATCGTTACTTTATTGTAGACTGAACCGTTGAACAACATTCACGACTACTACTACTCCTACATTCGTATGTATTTGATTGGAAATGAATGTCCGGGAAAGAATCTACCATATGAAATCGTTTGTATTTCGTATGAAGACTTTTGAAGTGCAATTGAAAAGGTTTGTGAGTCATTCGTTTAATTGTAATTAATTAATTATTTTTACACCATGCATTTAGCCGAAATAGATAAATTAATAAAAGTTTTTATACGGAATCGTTTGTATTTTGTATGAAGAGTTATGAAGTGTGATTAAAAAGGTTGTGAGTCACCCAGATAATTTTAATTAAATATTTATAAACTCGGTAATTAGCCGAAATATAGATTTTTAGTTATTTATGTTAAAAGAAGAAGGCGCTAGTGTTCCCGAAGGTCCGTCTGCAATAAGAATTAATATAAACGTTTTAAAAATTATTTTATAGTGAAATAAATAAATATACAGACTAATAAGCCTGAAATTATAAGCAATAGTTGCTAATTAAGTTTGTGACTAATATTCTGTCTTGCAGAGGACCTCCGTAACGAGATCAAAGATGTACCAGCTGTGCAGGGTAAAGAGGTTATCTCAAACGCCCTGCCACAGCCCAATTGAGCGACTCAAATGTCATTACCGCTGAGAAGTACTTCTTGCCATTTGAATCAGCATGTCAGAGCTAGTCACTACGGATTGTGGTGACACAGCACTGGACTGCCTGCAGAAGTTAATCGCATATAGCCATCTCACTGGCAATGTGCCTGATTCAACGGAGCCTAACAAGCTGCTGATTGTGCGCATTGTCGAGACAATCTGTGGTTGCTTCACCGGTCCACAGACCGATGAGGGTGTGCAGCTGCAGATTATTAAAGCTCTGCTGACTGCAATGACAAGCCAGCGGAGGTGTGGAGGTACACGAGAGTACGGTACTGTTAAACAATTCGTACTGTTTACAACGTTTACTTGGCGTCGCGCAACCTGGTGAATCAAACAACAGCCTGTGCGACTCTCACGCAGATGATCAACGTGATCTTCGCGCGAATGGAGACTCAGGCGGAGGAAGAGATTGTGAGGCTTGATGGGGAACATCAGCAGGAGGGTTCTGTCATAGCAAACGGCGAAACTGAAGCCAAGGTTAGTCCAGAGAATGCTCCTAGTAATGATAACATTGATTCTCAAACAATTGTTAAGAGTATTCTTGATGATGTAGTAAAATTCGTGGTGCCATTGGAAGAGGAAGTCAGTTTGGAGAACGGTAGTCCGGAGAACAACGGTGACGAGGCAGCCGCTGAGAATGACAACATGGTAACTGCAAAATTCACCCATGTGCTGCAAAATGATGCAGTCCTGGTGTTTTGCGCTCTCTGCAAGCTCTCTATGAAACAGCTGCCGGACGGCACTCCCGATCCAATATCGCACGAGCTCCGTTCCAAGATCTTGTCGCTTTAGTTACTTCTGGGAATCTTGCAGAATGCCGGTCCAATATTGCGCTCTAACGAGACGTTTGTTATCGCCATTAAACAGTACTTGTGTGTCGTGCTGTCGAAGAATTCTTTGGTGCCGGAAGTGTTCGAGCTGTCGTTAGCGCTGTTCCTGGCGCTGCTCGCCCGTTTCAAGATGCACCTCAAGATGCAGATTGAGGTGTTCTTTAAGGAGATCTTTATGAACATCCTCGAGACCTGTAGCAGCTCTTTTGAGCACAAGTGGATGTTCATACATGCGCTTTACGAGGATCTGTGCGGATGCCCAGAGCGTCGTCGACATCTACGTTAACTACGATTGCGATCTCAGCAGCGAATCTCTTCGAGAAGCTCGTCAATGATCTCTCTAAGATTGCTCAAGATTGTCAAGCTCTAGAGCTAGGTGCATCGCCAAATCAGGTGCGTTATAAGAAAAAGGATGACAGGATAGGTGTATTATTTGGAACAGAGAATGTTCTTCGAAATGTTCTTTTTTTGCAAGTTTTAAACAGTAATAAATTGTCATTTTGATTAATTTCAGATACTACCGATGATATATTAGCAAAATACAGAAGAAAGCGAAGCGCAGCTAGGCGATACAGCTTCGGTCGAAAGCAATCAGTCCCGTACAAAAGAGGTGGAAGACGAAAGACTTTCAATCAATTCGAATAATGTAGAACTCTTATGCTTTTGCGGATGCTAAAAGAAAATTACTTATGGTACTTAGCACTGCTGACCTTCAACACATTCCATGGAATACTTCAGAGGTATTTATTGTATTATTTTTCAATCATGGCGTACAAAACAAAGTGTGATTTTTTTATGGATTACTTAATTACTTAATGTTCAAATATTCGCATATAACATTTTATTTCAGAGACATTGTTAGTCGCAGAAAAAAAACGAACTGATTGCATTTTTACAACTACAATTGGCAGAAGCTATAAACCTGCAGAATAGAGCATTACTAGCTCATCTTCATGAAACTTTACGTTGCGTGCGTCTATTTAATGACGATGGATGTAGAAAGCTCTTCAAATTACTTTGAGAGGATTATCAAAAGCGATCTCCTTATATCGCATATTTAATCAGATGTCGTCAGGGATTGCTGTCGACATTAGCTCACTGAGATAGGTACTGTATATATATAAATATCATCTTTGTATGTAACGTATAAGTAAATGTAAGATGTTTAAATGTAAGATGTTAACCGTTTAATAATAATATTTTTCAGATTATGCGTGCGAGTTAAGTGCGATCGGGATGCTATCAATAATCATCTTGTATCCGTTTGTGTGAGGATATTTTTGGAAAAAAGAAGGCTTTTCTCCTGCGTTTCTGCGAAGAGTTTAAAAAACTTACGTTAGCAGACGAGAAACAGGATCTCGTGGATAATTTTCTAGGGAAGGTCCACGTGGAAATGGATAACGATCCGATCTGGCAATGTACATGAATATAATTATTTATCTCGCAATTGATCTTAACGGAGTGCTCAGAGACGTCTGAACTTATTTCTTACTTTCAGCGGTGAGCGTCAACCCCACCGTGATTTGGCGGTCGTGGTGGAAAAACTTTTTTTTTTTTTTTTTCGTCCATGTGGCACGGGTATACCACAATGCGCCTACTAAATGAAGATGGAGATGTATATAGCGCCCAGCTTTTCCCGGTACATCAAAAACGTTGGCAAAGTGTAACTCATCCCAATCAAAAGCGACCTACACATTTTAAAAGTTCATCATTACGAGCCACTGTCTGGCGCACGGTGAATTGGCTGTGATATCGGGTATAAGAATCATAGCGGATAAGTTGAAGTGTGTATTTCGGCGCGGTGGAATGGAGGATATACGTCTTAATAAGGAAAAAAACATCTTACCTTAATCCCCTCTCCTAAAATTCAGAGCGCTAATTGGGCGTTCCAGAAACATTAATCCCCCCCCCTCCTTCTTCATAGTTTTGTAAGTTGCCGCGTATATTCAATTAATTTTTTATACGACTAGTCTCGTATCGACTGCTTGTGCGAACGGTGTTCACTTCTCATAACCGAGAGAAAGAATGTATTCCGCTGAAGGAAGCAACGGCGGTAACAGCAGTGGCAGTAGACGTATGAATTATTACGTGCCGATTCCCGATGTTGAAACTCCAACGTGTGAAAACAAGTAAGTTTTGTATAATTTATAGAGTTTTATATTTTTTTATATCTTTTTTGCGATTTGTATTATTTTGAAAGTAATCTCATTATTTTTTTCTATAGCATTTCGTTGGAGCGTCGCGCGGTTCGTATACTAGGCAGACGATACGCATTGACAGCAACAGCTTATAAATATTTGGATATTGGGATCAACGTGGGACCTATGTCCTCTGTGGATATACATATTGGCGATAACCGAGGCAATCGAATAATTCTGCCTCATGCAACGTGGGTGACGTTCATCGAAAGACGTGCGGATATTTAGCAACTCGTGCAGTCACCATCGCATGCAGGACCATCATCGCTAGCGTTTTGAGATCTCAAACTCGTTAAAATACGCGACGCAGATATTGTAAAATTGGTCTCGTGCGACACCAGCTTGTACATGAAACCGTCAACCGTACTCTTCTTGTTCGAACTAGAACATTGCGTCGAGAATGTGTATTTTCAATTGTGCCAAAATGTTCATGGCGTAATTAAAAAATTTAAACAATTTGTAATCATTTTACGTCAAATTGTATCACCGATAAATGTAACGCAGTTAGAATCTTGCGTGAATTTTATGATAAGAATTCAATTATTGATTGTGAACTGTTGGCGTATGCTGCAGATAATATTGTACATGATGCATTACATGAGAAATAAATGTATATATATATATTAAAATGCATATCACTGTATCTAAAATTATCTTTCCTTCTCTCAATTATTTATTATAATGAAAAGAAACGCGCGAACGGGGGCCGAGAGCGAGAGAAAACGCGCGCGAGAGAGAACGCAAACGGGGGACGGGAGCAAGAGAGAACGCGCGCGAGAGAGAACGCAAACGGGGGACGGGAGCGAGAGAGAACGCGCGCGAGAGAGAACGCAAACGGGGGACGGGAGCGAGAGAGAAACTGCGCGCGAGAGAGAACGCAAACGGGGGACGAGAGCGAGCGCGCGAGGGAGAGAGAACGCGAACGGGAGCGAGAGAGAACGCGCGCGAGAAGACGGTCCTTTTCGAGAGGAAGACGAAGAAAAGAAGGAAAAAAAGAAATAACGCGCAACGTCATAATCGAATGGCGCCGCAAAAAAACGTGATTCAGTGAACCTGTGACCCACATGTTCACCAAAAAACCTCAATAAATTGCCCTAAAAGACATGTCTGAAGAGGACATTGCGGCGGTATACGTGCACAGCGGGGGTCTCTGAGAGACTCCCAGGCCAACTTTTTTTTTCCGGCGTTTTTCATTGTTTCTCTTTATTTTTTAGTGCGCTACCGTAGTACGTAAAAACAAAAAATATGTAAAAGAAGAAGAATAAAAAAAATGTATTTTTTAAAATATAAATCATGATTTAATTTCTTCACACGCATTTTCATTCGAGCAGTATATGCGACGTTCGACTCGAAACACTCGAGCCGCTTGGATATATCGTAAACTATGAAGCCATGCTCCGGCGACGCTCGCTTTTGTAGTGTGAAATGACATCTGTTTATAATACTATCCCCCCTGAGATCCTCGCCTAGAACTCTTATTGACATCACTACTCACGACGGAAAAAAGTGGCATTCTGATTGCAGTCGCAGAGCAGTGCACGCGTTAGACGAGTCCGCATTTTTTGTGATTTTTAAAATTATTTTTGTGATGCCTCCGTACGATCTTCCTCCGTATAACGCGAAATACGTAAAAATCAGTGAAATTTTAAACAATCCTAATTTTAACGATTTTGATTTCGAGGACTTTGCTGGTGCTGGTGATCAGGAGGAGAGGCCCGCTGCTCTCCCGCGTCTCCCGCGTTTTCCGCGTATCCCGCGGACGCTCGGTGTTGGACGCGGCCGGCTTTTCCCCCGCGGGCGGTTTGTGCTAAACGTTAGTATCGGGGAATTTTTTAATTCCGATTTTGATATTGACAATTTAGAGGACAGTAGTGATAGTGATAGTGAAATTGAAGAAGAGAGGTCCGTTGGTCCCCCGCGTCAGCCACCCGCGCCCCGGCTCCCAACAGCTCAGGTGGGCACGCCACCCGGGATTTTACGCGGGCGAGCGCTGAGGAACGCTCTCGGCCTCCCGGCTCTCGGACGCGGGCGGGCACAAATAAGTGACATTTGAGAGGAGAGGTCCGCTGCTCCCCCGCGTCAGCCACCCGCGCCCCTGCTCCCAACAGCTCAGGTGGGCACGCTACCCGGGATTTCACGCGGGCGAGCGCTGAGGAACGCTCTCGGCCTCCCGGCTCTCGGACGCGGGCGGGCGCAATCTTACGCCGATTCCCTCGCGCAGGGTCTCGCGTATTGTCCAACGCCAGAGGACGAGAGATTGGCGGACGAACTGGTGTTCGGCGTGACTGAAATTGTGCACATCGCGGGTTCTCCTCCTCCTCCTCCCGTCAACCGCCCTGGCCGCCAAAATCCACGGGAGGCACTAGCGGCAGCATTGAGACTGATGTCGGTTGGCCGCGGCCATAGAGCCCCCCCCCTCGTCGAAATTAAGGTATTTTTTTTCTCTTTTTTACTTAAAAATTGAAGAGCGAGAGAGAGACCGCGCGCGAGGAAGAGATAACGCGAACGGGGACCGGGAGCGAGCGCGCGAGGGAGAGATAACGCGAACGGGAGCAAGAGAGAACGCGCGCGAGAGAGAACGCGAACGAGAGGACGGCGCTTTTGTAATACCCCCGCGCCGATAAAGTGACGACCCTCCCCTTCCGGCGGTACCTCTTGTCAATGCGATATGTTTATTAATATTTAATAAACATGTCCCGACACGCTCGCCGACCCCCCCCCCTCGCTCCCCCTCACCAACCAGTCGTCCTCCCCCCCCGTTCCCCCTCACCAACGAGTCGTTCTTCCCCCCCGCTCCCCCTCACCAACGAGTCGCCCCCCCCGCTCTCCCTCACCAACGAGTCGCCCCCTTCTCCCCTCCTCTCCCTCGCCAACGAGTCGTCCCCCCCTTCCCCCGCTCCCCCTCGCCAACGAGTGCCCCCCCACCCCACTCCTCCTCGCCCTCGAGCCCTCCCTCCCCGCCCCGCTACCCCTCGGAGCTCCCGGGGTAGATCTCTTATTGATATATCTACTGTAGAAGTATGTACTATGTCAGTGTAGCTATGTACTCACCGTAGCCCAGGTAGTCAGTCGTCTTGGGGATATCAATAATAAATATTCTCTTGTTTCGTATTAGATAAACTTCAGGACTACGGTGATAACAACTTCCGGGACAACAAAAGAAAATATTTATTATTGATATCCCCGGGACGACTGGCTACCTGGGCTACGGTGAGTACATATATTCTGATAATTTCTATAAATAAATTAAGTGATATCTTTTTGTGCTTCTAGAAGTGAAAAACAAGATGAAAAATAAAAACTATTTCTTATTATTAGTACTTAATTGGATGTGTACATATAATTTGTTCATGCGTAAAAAGAAACAAAAAAGATGGCTGCATGGGCGATGGCATACTAGACCTATAAATCAAATTAGAGCACGACATGGGGATTATGAAAATTTATTTCAAGAATTAAAAAATGATAGTAAAATGTTTTACCGCTATATCAAAATGACACTTGAACACTTTATGAAGCTTCTGGAATTAATAGCACCACATTTAAGGAAAACCAGTAAACGTGCTCTTGTTTCAGAACATAGACTCATAATAGCTCTCAGGTAATAATTTCAATGTATACGATCTTAAAATAATATTTGATATTGCACTTTTGTCTTAAAAGAGAATAATTTGTTATGTACACAATATAAATTTAATGTATTATTGTAGGTATCTTGCTACAGGTGATTTGCCATTATCGATAGCGATGGCATTTCGAGTCGGTGAATCCACTGTTAGAAATATAATAAAGGAAGTTGGTCTAGTATTGATTAAAGTATTACAACTGATATATCTT
This sequence comes from Temnothorax americanus, assembly GCF_048541705.1. Taxonomy (NCBI): domain Eukaryota; kingdom Metazoa; phylum Arthropoda; class Insecta; order Hymenoptera; family Formicidae; genus Temnothorax; species Temnothorax americanus. Next base: position 213,216 of record NW_027509279.1, read on the forward strand.
GCTTCTCCTGTTGAGGAAGACTGGAAAAAATGTGCAGACGGTTATTGGAATAGGTGGAATCTTCCTAATTGCGTTGGCTCGGTAGATGAAAAACACATAAGGCTAAAGTGTCTTCCAAATTCTGGGACTTTATTTTACAATTATAAAAAATATTATAGTATCGTTTTAATGGCAGTGGCAGATCATTTATACATATTTACCTTAGTTGATATAGAGGCTTATGGAGGTAAGCCTTACAAAAATATAATTATTTATACTTTATTATAACTAAATACGTTAAAAATAAAATATGTATCTTATTTATTGTAGGAAACAGCGATGGGGGAATTTTTAGTGACTCTCAGATAGGATTAAATTTAAATAATGAGCAGTTAAATCTACCAAAAGGAACTATTAATCTTCCCGGTAGTACTTTGAAGACATTTGGGTTTTTCATTGCTGATGACGCTTTTAAACTCTCAAATAGAATCATGAAACCCTATTCTGGTAAAAATTTGAGTGATAAACAGAAAATTTGTAACTGCAGATTTTCTAGAGCACGCAGAACTGTTGAAAGTGCCTTCGGAATTCTTGCCAATAAATGGAGGATACTTCATACAGCTATTTGTATGCTACCAGAAACGGCTAATATAATTACTACAGCTTCGGTTTGTTTACATAATTATGTGCTAAGGGAAGAACAACGAAGTGGCTATAAATTTTACAGTAAAAAAATAACTCCAGAAAATAATATAAATCAGGTAAAAAATTATAATTGAGTAATTGGTGAATTATATAATTATTAAGTGGATATTTTATTTTTAAATATTTGTGAATAAACATTGTAGAATCCAACGTGGTTTCCATTATCAAATGTTGAAGAATGCAGTGGTAACGTCAGAGATGCTCAAGATCAACGAAACACATTATGCGAATACTTTGTTTCTCCAACTGGAGAATTGGCGTGGCAGTACGACTTTATCCGTAGAGGTGTACATGCAGATAATTAAACTTAAGTGTAAACGTAAATAACTTATCTATGTTCAATTCAATCTGTAAAAAACAAGATTATTGTTGTAATACGCATCGTAAAAATAAAATTATTTCTTACTAACATAAACTTTGCCATAAAAAAATAATCATACATCCTTAGAATGTAATTATTTTATCACAGAATAGAACATTAAACTATACAGACATTACGTTGAGTAAACAATAAAGTAATAATTACGTTTCTGGCAATGGTGTTATTAGAAAATCCATCATCATTTTCCTTCTGATATGCTTTTCATGTTCTGGCATACCGTTGAACTGTACTTTTATAAATTCCATAAATGCATCATCTGCTGTAGATGCTTTTGTCGATTCCATATAATTCACAATTCTGTTGCCCACATTAAAAAAATTGTGTTCTAACTCCTTAGTTTCATCCAGTTTTCTTTTTCTTGGCCTTGGAGAACATATTACACCTTTGCCATAAGTATGTTCAGCATCAACAGTTTCCTTGAGCTTTGTGTTTTGACTTTCTTTATTACACGAAGAAAAAGCGTTAACGTCGTCTGGAACATGTGATTTGCTTCCTGATGGACCTTGGTTAACAAAAGTTGCATCTGGTTGACATTTGGTTACATTACTATAAGTTCTGAAACAAACAACAATTATATTTAAAAAATGTTATGTCATAAAAAAAAGGGATTACACTAATTACATATTTACAGGAATAAAATTACTTTCGTTTTTTGATGACTTGGTCCAAGAATTTTAATTGAGCATATAATGGAAATTGACGAGAAGTTAAATTTGGAGCACCACTTCCACTTCTACACTGATTTTCTAGTCTTTTCTTTTCACGATTATATTGCTCTCTCAATGAAGTGCACCTTCTTTGGCAATACCCACGCAACACGCCGACGTCTTTTAGACGTCTAAACGACGTCCCGTCCGTACGTCATATGACGTACTGAAGATGTACCGAAGACGTCCAGTAGACGTCTTTTTGTACGAAAAATGTGGCGCCCAAAGACGTCCAATAGACATCGTTAGTACGTACAACGGTACGTACATGGTACGTACCAAAGGCGTCCAATAGATGTCATTGTACGTACTAACGATGTCTATTGGACGTCTTTGGGCGGTACATCGTATCACCCAAAGACGTCCAGTAAATATTGTTATATCCTTCCAGGGGGCCTAGATTACGTATCTTTTCATAAAGTAAAAATGCGAAAAGTGAGCAGATTTAGATTTCAACCAATAAAATTATAGTATACTCTAGTGAATTCTTTTACTTTTCGCATTTTTACCTCGTGAAAAGATACGTAATAGGCCCTCAGGATGTAAAATGGATGTAGTGTAGACGTTTTTAATGGATATTTCTGAAAATAGCATTTATAGAGATTATTAAATTCGCGAAATGGTCGAGAAAGTAAAATCAGATTAATATTTATTTTATTATAAAAAAACACAGCTTATAAATGCTTATATATAGTACAGCTAAAATGTATATATAGTTATGCAAACAATTATTACAAGAACTATTGACTATGTTCTGCATATAGAACCATATAGGTAAAAGAAGCATAAAAAAAGAAAGTTCCTCATTTTTAAGACTCATGGGTAGTCATCACGGCCATATTAAATTCTTGCTATCAAAGGCAAGAAATTAAACCCTATTTTATTGTGCGTTCCATTTTCAAATAAAAACATTTTGATAAAAAATAACTAGATGTGTCCAAACACTTTTAAAATTGATTGAAAACTCGGAGCGTAGCTTGTAGCGTGCTTGAAATCTGTGCAAACGTGAAATGGCATAATTTCTTTTTTTTCATCCTTTTTTCCATAGAACAACGCTGGCCAAACTTGGAAGCATCATCCTCGTCGGCGTTATATTACGTGTGTAAAATGTTGAACAAATGTCTATCTTCTCGCGCGCGCGTATTCATAAATCACTGAATAAACCTTTGAACGTGTGCAGTTGCACGGATCTTCGAATTCACGTACAATACCGTAAGGATTTATTTTTCGACTTCAAATATTTTTCAGACTTTCTTTGTTGTGACACTAGGTCAAGCAGAAAGTGTGCAACGAGGGAAAAATTACAAATACCGATGCGTGTCGAAGTTCAATTGGCTTCTTAAGATATGGAGGTGTTCTTTTATTTCTATAAAAATGATGTAAAATATCATAAAGCGCATCTTTTATATTAATTCATGTCAAATGTCGGCTCGATTCTATTCCTCATTGCACATCTATCTGCGTTTACACAAATACTTTCAATAATGGATTAAAAATAATAAAATACACACAATTTTTGTATATATAGCAGTACCGGTTGAGTGCGGTATAACTTAAACTTGGATTAATTTCTAGAAAACTAGATTCATATTTGTTTAAAAATAAGTTGAGAATACTGAATATATTATAAAGTAGAACATGTAACTTCGAAATCCTTATTCCTCTCTAATGAAAATAATAGGTTTTTTTCTTTTCTATACGGTCTTATTGCTATCTCTCAGTTTTAGGCTAAAAATAATATCCGGAATTCATTCGACTTGCCTGAGAGTTTCGATTTTTTACGAACTCACACATATACCTAATATGTATAATAAAACGCACTTACAAATCGAACTGAAAAATTCAAGGTTGACTATTCATTAATTCAGCGCAAAATCTTAAAAAAAAAGAGCACGCAAACGCATGTTAATCAAACATCACGTTGGACTAAATATTACTTTAGTACTAAAGAAAAGAAGAGACGAAAAGAAAGACGGAGAAGAAAAAGGGGGAGGAAAGGGAGAGAGGTAGAAGAGTTAAAGAATAGGCGACGGCGATGACGCATGCAAGTACAAATTACACATTGCACATGTCAGAGTTGCCAACAAGTTTTGTCCACTTCATTGGAAGAATTAATTGCTAAACCATATCCAATAACCCCATTATCACGTCAACGTTATTTCATAAGCATTTAAAGTCTCGATCGCGAACGGTCGCGACTTCTAATCTCGGCTACCGTCACTTTTGAACAAAATTTCTCTGCACACTGCATGTGTATGTGACAAAGTCACATCACACAATGGAATCTATCTATATAACAAACTAAAATATGTTTGGACATCGCAACCAGTCACCTCTGCTCTTATGATCCCAATATTCGCCATTATAAACGAAACAACGGCTGTCCGTGTACGGATCTTGCTTCTTCTTAAACCACAGCAGTTCGTACGAGATAAAAAATTGTAGATAGATTAACTTCGATAGAAGTTATTTCGTCTTATCGCAAATCTTCGGAATCCTATCCGATGCTCGCCGGAACCAATCAATTATTGTACTTTCAATGACACGATCATCAATATTTTTGTACCGCTTTTTCACAGCATCTGTAAGTGACAAATTAAAACATTTTATTGTTTCATATAATATTGAACACAGGCTACGGTCAACGTAACGCTACAAATGCTTTGGAGCGTTCTTCTCTTTTTTTCTTCATTGAAAGAAAAGAGAAGAGGAATGCTTCAAAGCATTTGTAGCGTCACGTTGACCATAGCCTGAGAAGTATTTCTGGCAGCAATTATTAAGAATCATGCTCTTATGCAGGAAGTGTCACATATAAAAATATCATACCTGTTAGTACCAAGCACGTAGCTATGAATTTGTTCGTAGTTCTACACGTAGTTATTAGACAACACGTCTAAAAATTGTTACTTCTTCCTTGACAAAATTCTTTATAAATTTCACGGTCCTGACAACGGTCATCAACGGTCATCAACTGTCTAGTTATAGCTCTGGCCAAAGTGATACCTGTGTACAAATAAATATATTTTTAATCAAACTATTAAACTATTACAACATATAACCTAACTTGTCAGCTTTCTCGACATGTGAATAAAAATGTGTTTATAGATGTATTGGCATAGATATACGATTTACGACGGCTTTATTGCTTACGACCACGATCAAATAAGCGTTACGATGTTATAGATGTAGTTCTAGCTTTACATGCCCCACGAGCGGAGATATATTGCAACGCAAACCTGAAAAGGGAAAACCCCCAAAAAGGGCCCCGGGGGGGCGGGAAAAAAAAAAAAAAAGGGGGAAAAAAAAATTTTCCCCCCCAAAAAAAAACCCCGGGGGGGGCCGGGCCCAAAAAAAAAAGGGGGAAAAAACCCCCCCCAAAAAAAAAGGGGGGGGTTTTTAAAAAAAAAAAAAAAAAAAAAAAAAAAACCAAAAATTTTTTCCCCCCCCAAAAGGAAAAAAGGGGAAAAACCCCCCAAAAAATTTTAAAAAAAAAAACCCCCAAATTTTTTAAAAGGGGGGTTTAAAAAAAACCCCCAAAAAAAAAAATTTTTTTTTCCCCTTTTAATTTTTTGGGTTTTTTTTATTAATTTTAAAAAAAAAAAAAAAAAAATAAAAAATTTTTTTTTTTTTTTCCTTTTCCCCCTTTTTTTTTTTTTCCAAAAACCCCAAAAAATAAAATTTTTTAAAATTTTTAAAAAAAATTTTTTCCTTTTTGGGGAAAAATAAAAATTTTTTTTTTTAAACCTTAAAAAAAAGCCCTTTAAAATTTAAGGAAAAAAAAAAAGGGGGGTTTGGGTTTAAGGTTTAAAATTTTTTTTTTAAAAAAAAATTTTTTTCCAAAAAAAAATTTTTTTTTTAAAAATACCAAAAAAGGGGCCCCCCAAAAAAAAAATTTTTTTTTTTTCCCCCCTTTTTTTTCCCCCCCCCCCCCCTTTTTTTTCCCCCCGGAAAAATTTTGGAGGGGGCCCCCCCCCGGGGGGGGGGCCCCCCAAAAATTTTTTGTTAGGGGGGAAAAAAAAAAATTTTTTTTGGGGGAAAAAAAAAAAAAAACCCCCCCGGGGCCCCCGGAAAACCCCCCCCCCCCCCAATTGGGGGGGCCCCCCCCGGGAAAAATTTTCCCCCCCTTTTGGGAAAAAAGGGGGGAAAAAAAAAAAATTTTTAAAAAAAAAAAAAGCTTTTTAAAAAAATTTTAAAAAAAAAAAATTTGGGGGGGGGCCCGGGGGAAAAAACCCCCCCCCCCCCCGGGGGGAAAGGGGGGGAATTTTTGGGGGGGGGGGGGAAAGGGGGGGAAAAAGGGGGGGGGGTGGGGGGGGGGGGGGGGGTTGGGGGGGTTTTTCCCCCCCCGGGTTTTTTCCCCTTTTTTAAAGGGGGGTGGGGGGGGAGGGGGGGTTCCCCAAAAAAGGGCCCCCCCCCAAAAAAAGGGGGGGGGGGGGGGTTTTTTTTTTAAAAAAATTTTTTGGGGGGGGGGGGGGGAAGGGGCAAAAAGGGGGGGGGGGGGGAAGGGGGGGCCCCCCCGCCCCGGGGGGGGGGCGGGGGGGAAAAAGGGGGGTTTTTTCCCCCCCCCGGGGCCCCCCCGGGGGTTTTGGGGGGCCAAAAGGGTTTTTTTGGGGGGCCCGGGGGCCCCCGGGGGCCCCCCCCCCCCCCCCCCAAAAGGGTTCCCCCCCTGGGCCCCCCCCAAAAATTTTTTTTCCCCCCCCCCCCGGGGGGTTTTTAAAAAAAAAAAAATTTTTTTTTTCCCCCCCTTTTTTTCCCCCCCCCCGCCCGGGGTTTCCCCCCCCCCCGCCCCGGGGCCCCAAACCCCCCCCCCATCGCCCCGGGGCCCCCCCCCCCCCCCCTTGGGGGGGGGGGTTTTTTTTAAAAAAAAAAATTTTTTTTTTTTAAATAAAAAAAAAGGGGGGTTTTTTAAAAAAAAAAGGGGGGGAAATATAAAAAGGGGGGGGGGGCAAAGAAAAGGAAATTGGTTGGAAATTTTTTTTG
>NW_027509279.1:220720-267211 GCF_048541705.1 Temnothorax americanus
GAGACGAACAAACGCGTCATACGCCTATCAACATCATCGAGTAATGTAGTATAGCATACTACGTACAGTGCTCGTATGATGAAACATTATCAGCGTATCGATTTCGTCGCGATAACGATTGCGTCGCGTGGTTTGTCGAGGAACTCAAAGGATTGGCGCATCGCGTAAAGAACGTCTTGTCCGACATTGTATGCATGGTAGACCTAACGCGAGACGAGTGGGAGACATTTCACAGCGCGGCGCAATGTCACATATGTGAAAAACCGTTCGCGCCAAATGATAATCGTGTACGCGATCATTGCCACTTGACCGGGCGTTACAGAGGTCCAGCACACTCGACGTGCAATCTGAATTATAAGGATTCTCACTTCATCCCAGTAATATTCCACAATCTGTCAGGCTATGACGCGCACTTTATTATCAAGGAGATAGCTGCCGCGTTCGAAGGCTCAATCAATGTACTGCCTATAACAAAGAAAAAGTACATCTCATTTACTAAACACGTGAAAAACACCGCGGAAAGATCTGATTTGCGAAGCGATATAAAATTAAGATTTATCGACTCATACAAATTTCTGAGCGCGAGTCTCGCAAAATTGGCATCCTTCCTCGATAAGGATAAATTGAAAATTATACATTCCAAATTTTCCGCGTTATCCGACGACGATTTCGAATTATTGACGCGAAAAGGTGTTTTCTCATACGAATACGTGGACAGCGTCGAAAAGCTGGAGGATACATGTTTACCGCCGCGCGATTCATTTTATAGTTCCTTGAACGGTGACACCGTATCCGAGAGCGATTACGCGCACGCCGCGAACGTATGGCAGCGATTCTCCGTTCGAACTCTGGGCGAATACAGCGATTTATACCTGAAAACCGATGTCTTGCTGTTGGCCGACGTGTTTGAAAATTTCCGCGACAGCTGCGTCGCGAGTTACGGGCTTGATCCCGCGTACTACTACACTTTACCAGGCTTTACGTGGGACGCGATGTTGAAACATACATGTATCAATTTTGAACTACTGACCGACGTTGACATGGTCATGTTTATCGAACGTGGTATACGCAGCGGCCTGAGTCAATGTTCCGGCAGATACGCGAAGGCCAACAACAAGTATATGGAGTCATACGATTCATCGAAACCGTCATCGTACCTAATGTACTTCGATGTCAACAACTTATACGGCTGGGCGATGTGTAAGCCACTGCCCTACGCGGAGTTTCGATGGGTCGAAGACGCGTCAAATTTCGATGTTAACGCGGTCGCTTTGGATTCGCCAACGGGCTATATTCTCGAGGTCAATCTTGAGTATCCGCAGGATAAACACGACGCGCACGCTGACCTACCGTTCTGTCCGATGCGCGATAAACCGCCCGGCAAACGGCAGGACAAACTTCTCGCCACGCTGCACGATAAGAAGCGTTATGTCATCCATTATCGCAATCTGCAACAGTGCACGCGCCACGGTCTTCGCATCACTAAAATACATCGCGTATTACAATTCGCTCAATCTGAGTGGCTCCGCTCTTACATCGAACTCAATACAAAATTCAGAACACAAGCCAAAAATGAGTTCGAAAAAACGTTATATAAATTAATGAATAACGCTGTTTTTGGGAAAACAATGGAGAATGTACGAAATCACGTCGATGTAAAATTAGTGACGAAGTGGAAGGGTAGATACGGTGCAGAGGCAATGATCGCGCGACCGAATTTTCACAGCAGTAGCGTGTTTTCAGAAAATCTGGTAGCCATCGAACTGCGCAAACTCGAGGTGAAATTCGACAAACCGATCTACGTTGGCATGTGCATCCTCGACTTGTCGAAGGTGTGCCTATACGAATTTCACCACGAATACATGTCTCCCTTGTACCGCGACTCGTGTAGAATCATGTATACCGACACGGACAGTTTGATTTATCATATCAAGTGCGACGACGCGTACGAGAACATGAAACATGATATAGTCAGGTTCGACACAAGTGACTACGCGGTAGATAAAACTTATGATATGCCTCTCGTCAATAAAAAAAATGCCGGGCCTGATGAAGGATGAAAACAACGGGGCCATTATGACCGAATTCGTTGGACTTTGGGTGAAAATGTACGCCTTGCGAATCGATGGTAAGAAAGACACCAAAAAAGCAAGAAGTGTCAAAAGCAACGTCATCGCGCGCACCATCACATTCGACGACTACACGCGGTGTTTGAACAATGAGATTGAAATGACTCGACCGCAGTCGTGCATAAGATCGAAAATGCACGAAGTGTACACTATTAGCGAGACGAAAATCGCTCTGAGTCCGTACGACGATAAGCGATATATCGTGCCGGATTCGACCGATACGTTGCCGTGGGGACATTATCGCATACCTTTATCATAGTAGTTATCATAATAAGGAACAGTGAAGATTCATGTATGTATATATGTAATATAATGTATGTATGCATGTATGTAATAAAATGTATGTATGTATGTACATATAAATGTAATATAATGTATGTATGTATGTACATATAAATGTATGTACGTAATGTATATATGTAATATAATGTATGTATGTGTAATGTATGTAGTATAACATATATGTATGTAAGAAATAGTCCTCAAGTAAATATCGTATTATATATGAGAAGGGATATTAATAAGGATATCGCGCACATGTATTTAGTATTTAATATTTTTTATTATATACTGTATATGTATCACATATTTCAAACATTTTACATGTATCATTTTTTATATTAAAAATAAAATACAGTTTGCACGAATTAAATAACATTGTTCTTGTGTATCCAAGAGTTGTGCGATCCATCGAATCCCAGCCATTTAACGTAAACCTCGTCGCCCCTCCTGCGCAGTACTTTCTCCACGAGATACACGTCTGGATAAGTCGCGCGATGCAACTCGTACTCGTAGAACCCTCCAGAGACGGATTTTCCACGATAGTCCTCGAGTAGATAGGTTACGGGATTGGTACGCTGCACTTTAACGATCTTAAACACCTCAGTGGTCCAATTCAGCGTGTAACCCTTCTCAAAAATTGTCTTGTATTTGCTGACGCGTACCGAGTCGCCCACTTTGAATTTTGCCGGGCCCGCGATCTTTATCGCGCTGTACACCGTAGCCAAAAGTCTTTCGGCGATCGCGGGGGTAACGTCGACGGGTCGCATGCCGATGGTTCGATGCTTGCGCGCGTTGTAATCCGACACGAGTCGCGGCAACGCGTCGACCCACTTGTAATTTCCGTTGAGCGTAAACATCTTCCACATGTTGTTCTTTAACGTACGATTGAATCGCTCGACGACCGACGCTTTCAACACCGAATACGTGGAATAATGATTGATGTCGTGTTTTCTGACGAGACGTTGCACGTCGGTGTTGTAAAATTCCTTCCCCATGTCGGTTTGTAGATTACTAGGGCACCTCTCGCTATCTCGAATTATCTCAGCGATAGTGTCAGCCGTCTCGCTGCCACCTTTACCCTTGAGCGGCACGGCCCACGCGTACTTGCTCTACACATCGATAACAGTGAGTATGTAGTGGTAGCCTCCGTTGAAACGCGAGTACGGACGCATCTCGACGATGTCAGCCTGCCACAGGTCGTCGTACCCTCGCACTATGACGTGTCTTCGGGGAAAATTTCTTCTCGCCGGAGCGTGCAATTCGTCCACCAACCGTCGCTTTTCGATATTTTTATCCACATCGGTCGATTTTAACGGTCTCATGTTTCGTTGTCGCCGTTTTCTGCTTCTAGTGCATCGTTCGTAGCAGTTTCTGAACAGTTCGTAACCGCTTCTGAAGAGTTCGTAACCGCTTCTGAACCATTCGTAACCGCTTCTTAACCATTCGTGAATCGTTCGTCGTCGTTCGTCGTCGTCGTCAGTTAACTGCTTCTTACCACTCATCGTCGTCGTCGTTGACGTTCTTTAGCCGTTTGTAGCCTTTTCTGTCTCCGCGTAGTTCGCAGCTGTTTCTAAACCGCTCGTAATCGTTTTTAAGCTGTTTTTGAACCGTTTGACAACCGTCCGACAAGCGTTCTCGAACCGCTAGACAGCCGTCCGACAACCGTTCTCGAGTCGTTCGTTGCCGTTCCTCGCCGTCGTTAATGAACCGTTGCTTCTCTTCACTCGACGCCTTTCGATAGTCGTTTTTGCTGAACCGTTTGTCCATTGTTGTTGTTGTTGTTGTTGTTGTTATTGTTCGTTGTCACGTCCGATTCAACGGTACTCGAATGGCGAAGCTTGTTTATCGCAGTCCGTAACGCTTGCAGATCCTTCTCGAACGCAGTCAGCTTCTCGTCTGATTCTTTTCGTTGATTGTTCAACATTTTAAAGAATTGATCAACGTACAGTTTGTTAACCGCGTCACCGTCAGTCTCAGGTTGCAAGATAATATTTTTTTTGTTTATCTCGTTCTTGCTGAGAATGTAGAAGATAATATTTTCTAAATTCTCAGCAAAAACGAGATAGACAAAGAAAATATTATCTTCTACATTCTCAGCAAGAACGAGATAGACAAAGAAAATATTATCTTGCAACCTGAGACTGACGGTGATGCGGTTAACAAACTGTACGTTGATCAATTCTTTAAAATGTTGAACAATCAACGAAAAGAATCAGACGAGAAGCTGACTGCGTTCGAGAAGGATCTGCAAGCGTTACGGACTGCGATAAACAAGCTTCGCCATTCGAGTACCGTTGAATTGGACGTGACAACGAACAATAACAACAACAACAACAACAACAACAATGGACAAACGGTTCAGCAAAAACGACTATCGAAAGGCGTCGAGTGAAGAGAAGCAACGGTTCATTAACGACGGCGAGGAACGGCAACGAACGACTCGAGAACGGTTGTCGGACGGCTGTCTAGCGGTTCGAGAACGCTTGTCGGACGGTTGTCAAACGGTTCAAAAACAGCTTAAAAACGATTACGAGCGGTTTAGAAACAGCTGCGAACTACGCGGAGACAGAAAAGGCTACAAACGGCTAAAGAACGTCAACGACGACGACGATGAGTGGTAAGAAGCAGTTAACTGACGACGACGACGAACGACGACGAACGATTCACGAATGGTTAAGAAGCGGTTACGAATGGTTCAGAAGCGGTTACGAACTCTTCAGAAGCGGTTACGAACTGTTCAGAAACTGCTACGAACGATGCACTAGAAGCAGAAACGGCGACAACGAAACATGAGACCGTTAAAATCGACCGATGTGGATAAAAATATCGAAAAGCGACGGTTGGTGGACGAATTGCACGCTCCGGCGAGAAGAAATTTTCCCCGAAGACACGTCATAGTGCGAGGGTACGACGACCTGTGGCAGGCTGACATCGTCGAGATGCGTCCGTACTCGCGTTTCAACGGAGGCTACCACTACATACTCACTGTTATCGATGTGTTGAGCAAGTACGCGTGGGCCGTGCCGCTCAAGGGTAAAGGTGGCAGCGAGACGGCTGACACTATCGCTGAGATAATTCGAGATAGCGAGAGGTGCCCTAGTAATCTACAAACCGACATGGGGAAGGAATTTTACAACACCGACGTGCAACGTCTCGTCAGAAAACACGACATCAATCATTATTCCACGTATTCGGTGTTGAAAGCGTCGGTCGTCGAGCGATTCAATCGTACGTTAAAGAACAACATGTGGAAGATGTTTACGCTCAACGGAAATTACAAGTGGGTCGACGCGTTGCCGCGACTCGTGTCGGATTACAACGCGCGCAAGCATCGAACCATCGGCATGCGACCCGTCGACGTTACCCCCGCGATCGCCGAAAGACTTTTGGCTACGGTGTACAGCGCGATAAAGATCGCGGGCCCGGCAAAATTCAAAGTGGGCGACTCGGTACGCGTCAGCAAATACAAGACAATTTTTGAGAAGGGTTACACGCTGAATTGGACCACTGAGGTGTTTAAGATCGTTAAAGTGCAGCGTACCAATCCCGTAACCTATCTACTCGAGGACTATCGTGGAAAATCCGTCTCTGGAGGGTTCTACGAGTACGAGTTGCATCGCGCGACTTATCCAGACGTGTATCTCGTGGAGAAAGTACTGCGCAGGAGGGGCGACGAGGTTTACGTTAAATGGCTGGGATTCGATGGATCGCACAACTCTTGGATACACAAGAACAATGTTATTTAATTCGTGCAAACTGTATTTTATTTTTAATATAAAAAATGATACATGTAAAATGTTTGAAATATGTGATACATATACAGTATATAATAAAAAATATTAAATACTAAATACATGTGCGCGATATCCTTATTAATATCCCTTCTCATATATAATACGATATTTACTTGAGGACTATTTCTTACATACATATATGTTATACTACATACATTACACATACATACATTATATTACATATATACATTACGTACATACATTTATATGTACATACATACATACATTATATTACATTTATATGTACATACATACATACATTTTATTACATACATGCATACATACATTATATTACATATATACATACATAAATCTTCACTGTTCCTTATTATGATAACTACTATGATGAAGGTATGCGATAATGTCCCCACGGCAACGTATCGGTCGAATCCGGCACGATATATCGCTTATCGTCGTACGGACTCAGAGCGATTTTCGTCTCGCTAATAGTGTACACTTCGTGCATTTTCGATCTTATACACGACTGCGGTCGAGTCATTTCAAACTCATTGTTCAAACACCGCGTGTAGTCGTCGAATGTGATGGTGCGCGCGATGACGTTGCTTTTTACACCTTTTGCTTTTTTACAGTCTTTTTTGCCATCGACTCGCAAGGCGTACATTTTCGCCCTAAGTCCAACGAATTCGGTCATAATGGCCCCGTTGTTTTCGTCCTTCATCAGGCCTGGCACTTTTTTATTGACTAGAGGCATATCATAAGCGTTATCTACCACATAGTCACTTGTGTCGAACCTGACTATATCATGTTTCATGTTCTCGTACGCGTCGTCGCACTTGATATGATAAATCAAACTGTCCGTGTCGGTATACATGATTCTACACGAGTCGCGGTACAAGGGAGACATGTATTCGTGGTGAAATTCGTATAGGCACACCTTCGACAAGTCGAGGATGCACATGCCAACGTAGATCGGTTTGTCGAATTTCACCTCGAGTTTGCGCAGTTCGATGGCTACCAGATTTTCTGAAAACACGCTACTGCTGTGAAAATTCGGTCGCGCGATCATTGCCTCTGCACCGTATCTACCCTTCCACTTCGTCACTAATTTTACATCGACGTGATTTCGTACATTCTCCATTGTTTTCCCAAAAACAGCGTTATTCATTAATTTATATAACGTTTTTTCGAACTCATTTTTGGCTTGTGTTCTGAATTTTGTATTGAGTTCGATGTAAGAGCGGAGCCACTCAGATTGAGCGAATTGTAATACGCGATGTATTTTAGTGATGCGAAGACCGTGGCGCGTGCACTGTTGCAGATTGCGATAATGGATGACATAACGCTTCTTATCGTGCAGCGTGGCGAGAAGTTTGTCCTGCCGTTTGCCGGGCGGTTTATCGCGCATCGGACAGAACGGTAGGTCAGCGTGCGCGTCGTGTTTATCCTGCGGATACTCAAGATCGACCTCGAGAATATAGCCCGTTGGCGAATCCAAAGCGATCGCGTTAACGTCGAAATTTGACGCGTCTTCGACCCATCGAAACTCCGCGTAGGGCAGTGGCTTACACATCGCCCAGCCGTATAAGTTGTTGACATCGAAGTACATTAGGTACGATGACGGTTTCGATGAATCGTATGACTCCATATACTTGTTGTTGGCCTTCGCGTATCTGCCGGAACATTGACTCAGGCCGCCGCGTATACCACGTTCGATAAACATGACCATGTCAACGTCGGTCAATAGTTCAAAATTGATACATGTATGTTTCAACATCGCGTCCCACGTAAAGCCTGGTAAAGTGTAGTAGTACGCGGGATCAAGCCCGTAACTCGCGACGCAGCTGTCGCGGAAATTTTCAAACACGTCGGCCAACAGCAAGACATCGGTTTTCAGGTATAGATCGCTGTATTCGCCCAGAGTTCGAACGGAGAATCGCTGCCATACGTTCGCGGCGTGCGCGTAATCGCTCTCGGATACGGTGTCACCGGTCAAGGAACTATAAAATGAATCGCGCGGCGGTAAACATGTATCCTCCAGCTTTTCGACGCTGTCCACGTATTCGTATGGAAAGACACCTTTTCGCGTCAATAATTCGAAATCGTCGTCGGATAACGCGGAAAATTTGGAATGTATAATTTTCAATTTATCCTTATCGAGGAAGGATGCCAATTTTGCGAGACTCGCGCTCAGAAATTTGTATGAGTCGATAAATCTTAATTTTATATCGCTTCGCAAATCAGATCTTTCCGCGGTGTCTTTCACGTGTTTAGTAAATGAGATGTACTTTTCCTTTGTTATAGGCAGTACATCGATTGAGCCTTCGAACGCGACAGCTATCTCCTTGATAATAAAGTGCGCGTCATAGCCTGACAGATTGTGGAATATTACTGGGATGAAGTGAGAATCCTTATAATTCAGATTGCACGTCGAGTGTGCTGGACCTCTGTAACGCCCGGTCAAGTGGCAATGATCGCGTACACGATTATCATTTGGCGCGAACGGTTTTTCACATATGTGACATTGCGCCGCGCTGTGAAATGTCTCCCACTCGTCTCGCGTTAGGTCTACCATGCATACAATGTCGGACAAGACGTTCTTTACGCGATGCGCCAATCCTTTGAGTTCCTCGACAAACCACGCGACGCAGTCGTTATCGCGACGAAATCGATACGCTGATAATGTTTCATCATACGAGCACTGTACGTAGTATGCTATACTACATACTCGATGATGTTGATAGGCGTATGACGCGTGTTCCGTCTCCGGTTGTGTCTTCTGCAGCACACACTCCAGATCGGCGTACACCACGAAGGGAAGTCGCTCTTTCCTGCTATGGTTCTTGAAGCACAGCCACTTGTTGTCTTCACTCGGTAGTTTGATAGCGCAGTCGTTTATCTTTTGGCAGTCCACAGTGTGAGACTGCAATTTGTCGCTCGAACTAAAGTAGTGAAGACATCTGCAAAAAAAAAAGAATCATAAAATATAAATTTTTTTTTATACACAAAATATAAAAATGATATATATATTATTAAAAAATATAAGTACTTACCGATTACAAATGTACTTTTGACCATGATGCATGCTCAATTGTGAGCTCACGAGACGGGATAGATTTTTAATCCACGCGAAATGTCCAACATTGTTGTCTCGCGGATCCTGCATGTACAGCAGATTAACATGTTTTTTAACACTCGTGCGGTCGGTAAGCCGTATTGGAAGCACGTTTGACGTCTTCTGTCCCTCGATGATACAGACGTTGACGGATATATCGTTGAGTCGTTCGAACTGTTTAATTTGACTCAACGTCATTGGGAACTCAATGTCTCGTAAATCCAGTACCCTTGAATAATGCGGGTATGAAGATTCCCGTTCTGAATTTCTTTCGGCTGGATGTAAGGCGGCGACCACTGACCATGCAAAACATGCATTGTCCATAGACAGCACATTGATCACAGCTCGCTTCACTTTAATGTCTTTAGACAATTCCAAGTGACACCCGTTGAACGCGGTGTTCACTTTGACACAGTTATGTGTTTTTATAATGTCTCGTACTCGCTTGCACACTACGATGCAGGCGTCTTCCAAAAACTGTCGCGGTTCTATATGGTCTGTATTAATTACCGCATCGGTCATTATTCTCGTTTCGAACCCGGCGTCGATTTCTCGCCATACGAGTTCTGCCGCGCGCGTGTCGCCACTGGTGCCTGCATTCGCATAATTACCACCGCTATGGATAAATTGTCTTTCCAATCGCGACTTCACACCCTCGAGTCGCGCGATTCGGGCAACCAACGATTGCCTCTGCCCGATCGTTGGATTGTCGGAGAGCCGCTGATGTTTGGCACTACAGCGTGTCTCGAGCTGCTCGATGAATTCCGCGCATTGCAGTGTCCATGTGAAATATTCACCCACGGTAGCTACTTGGTTGGATAGCTCCAATAGATCGCGTTCGGTTTGCTCGAATTGATCCATGTTTTATCACTTTCGCACCAGTTTTTTTATTATATCACTTCACAGCACTTGTACGTGATAACGTGTTTAACCACACAATAAATCTCGATACTCTTTGACCGATGTATCGCTCTCAAACTCTCAAATCGTATTCGTTCCGTGCGTTTCAGCGCCATCTACCGCTATCGCCATGCAATAAAAGTGGAAACAACGATGAGATAAGAGATGTTTATTATTATATGTTGATTATTTTACCAAAGCTTCTTGTGCAATAGATGCAGTGTATTTTTTTACATTTTACTGTTAATAATTTCGGTAAGTAAAAATTGCTATACGCGCATAATCTGTGATTGTATAATTGAAGGTTGACTGCACAGCGGTATTTATGTCACTTTAATTACTGAAACTCCTATTTTTTATATCAGAAAACAATAAATAATAACTACTGTTAATTAAATATTGCTTTAAAAAATGTCAGTAATAAAAAGTAAAAAATGACGCAACAACTACGATGACCCATTTTTAATAATAATACGTCTAGTTGAATAGGAAAATATTCCACCCTGAGTTCACTATTCTCTCACCCGAGCGCTTTCGTAGCTCGTGCTATCCCCTCCAACCAAACGCACAGAGCGAATACTAATGCGGCTCGACGCGCTTCATCCCTCGTTATATACCCTTTGCCCTTTCTCTCGCTCCAATTGAATCTTGAAAGATCATTTCTTCCTTTGTCTTTTACGTACTGCGTCGTAAAAAATAGCGCGAAATTATTTAGTCTACGAGATAACACCTCCCCCTTTTCCTAGAAAATGTTTACGACGAACATGTTCCAACAGGTTCGATGCGTTATCGGGTCCATCATCGTCCCGATGACGTCATTTCTTCCTTTGTTTTTTTACGTACTGCGTCGTAAAAAATAGCGCGAAATTGTTTAGTCTACGAGATAACACCCCCTTTTTTCCTAGAAAAATGTTGTTTACGACGAACATGTCCCGACAGGTTCGATGCGTCATCGGGTCCATCATCGTCCCGATGACGTCATTTCTTCCTTTGTTTTTTACATACTGCGTCGTAAAAAATAGCGCGAAATTGTTTAGTCTACGAGATAACACCCCCTTTTTTCCTAGAAAAATGTTGTTTACGACGAACATGTCCCGACAGGTTCGATGCGTCATCGACAAAAATACACGCTCTTACGCAGTGCGCTATCGAGTTAGTATTACCCATTGTACGCCGTCTAGCGGCGTCGTTGCGAACGAGGCCCCCCCGCGACCCGACGGACCCCGCGGCGCAACCGCGGACCTCCACGCGGCCCCCGCGGACCCCCGCGAACCCCCACGCGGACCCGCGGGGCGACCGCGAACGCGAACGCGGACCTCCTCCCCCCCGCGCGGACCAGCGGCGCGGGTGAGTCATCCCGGTGACTCATCCCGGTGAGTCATCCCGGTGGTATGTCAAGGTCAACCCCCCCTTCCCCCCACCCCGCGAAAAAATCCGATATTTTTGTGTAACCCGATATCCTTGTGTAACCCGATACCACGCCCCTTCCCCCCCCTCACCCCAGCGAAATCCGATATCTTTGTGTAACCCGATACCCCGCCCCCTCCCCCCCACCCCTCACCCCCCCGCGTAATCCGATATCCTTGTGTAACCCGATACCCCGCCCCCTCCCCCCCACCCCTCACCTCACCCCGCGTTATCACCATGTAACCTAATACCCCTGTGTAACCCGATACCCCCCCTCCTCCCCACCCCCGGGGAATCCCGATACCCCCCTCCCTCCCCCCCTCACCCCCCGCGTAATCCGATACCCCCCCTCCCTCACCCCCCCTCGGAGCTCCCGGATTATAACTCCCTTAGTTATACTACTTTACAATGTATACTAACCTCGAGATTGTACTCTGGCGTTGGCGTTTTTGGTTTTCTCTCGATCAAATCTTTCTTGTTTCTGTTTATTCTTTGATACCGCCAATGAGTGAGAAGAATCAGAATCCTTAGACATGTTTTTCGTATTTTTATGTTTCTTTTGATGATTCTTAGCTGTTTTACCATGTACTTCCGAGTCCGATGACTGTGAAGGATCGGAGTCTTCTCCATCATCCGATTTTTGCAATAGTTCTTTATTCAGAGATACATCGGAAATACCCACTCCGTCTTTTTCTGTAAATAATAAAATTATACATAATTTTATTTTGACCAGCATATGTTTCGTTTAGAAAAAATAATGACACTTGTCTACTTTTCATACAATTTTCTGAGTATGATACATATGCATATACAGGGTGATTGGAAAGTACCGGGACCCCTAAATATATCCCAGTCTATTACACACATTTATATACAAATATTTTACAATGCATATACTAACTTCGAGATTGTACTCTGGCGTTGGCGTTTTTGGTTTTTTCTTTATCATACCTTTCCTGTTTTTGTTTTTTTTTTGGTACAATCAATTCGTGGGAGGAATCGGAACCCTCAGACATGTCTTTTCTATTTTTAGGGTTCTTTCGACGCTTTTCAGCTGTTTTAGCATGTAGTTCGGAGTCCGATGACTGTGAAGTAGTGGATGAGTCCTCCCCATCATCACAGTGTTGCAATAGTTTTGTTTTCAAAGATACGTCCGAAATACCCGTTCCGTCATCTTCTGTTGATCCGTGCTCCAAGATGATCCCCATATATTTTACAATGGCATCATAATCTTCTGCATATTACATTTGTATACGTTAAAAAATGTAAATAATAAAAAAATATAAATTTCTATTTTATATCGAAATCCATACCTGAAGCTTTTAATATTCTGTGGGTTTCACATTTGTACCACGTTGAATCGTATGGTACATGATCTAATACAAGTTTTTCAAACGCTTGTTCAGTTTTCGTTTTCGGCCAATAACAAATTTTCCGGTCTTCTATGAGCCATATCAATGGCACAACGGCACACTCTTTCTTGCCTCCATTTATGAATTCCACGAGGGCATAAGTTTTACTCGCTTTATTTATGTTTGTAGACATAATTCAATAATTCTATACGTACAATAGATATAAATAAATGAATGCGTATTTTATTTGCTACTTATTAGTTTTTAATGTACATATATGTAAAATTACAATATTTCTAGTCTAAAAGGAATCACGAACAATGTGTGAATATATATATTATTCAAAATATAATTAAATTACTTTATGACATTTTTATGATACTTATGCATTATAATGCAGCAACTTATGGCCTAAAAGAAAATATTACAACACATGGTGAATAATGGGAAAAACTGCAAACCCATCCATAAATGGCAACCGGAGGCATTTATACGATATGTCATCAACAAAAAATGTAATCGAATTGTTCACGTTTAAACTTCTTACGTAATAAATACCTAGTTTAGACGAACGTATTGGATGCTGGTACAAATCCTCTGAAAATTTAAATGAAGCCCCAATACATTTATATATATTTACCGTCAATATAAATAAATTGATTGATAACATAAATTCGCTTGCCAATGGCTACAGTATTGTCAGGAATTTTGCAAGATAATTTTGTATTTCCATTTATTAATTTTTCGCATGTAAAATAAGAAACTATATTTGGATTTGGGTAATGAACTTGTTTAGGCACAAAATTCGAAGTAGCTGATTTAATTTCAATATCAATGTCCTCTTCTTCTGCAATACGATTGCATACTTGTTCTAGAGGTAATCGTTTTGAGCGAATTCGTCTTTTTAGTGATTGGAGATAGTTTTCGAAAGGAAAACAACTGTATCTTTCTAAGGGGCCGTATGTTTGTACGTCTGTGCAAAGATGCAATAATGAATGAATATTATATACGACAAAATCCTCACCATAAACGGCAGCTTTGCAAACAAATTGCCTAATAGCTTCTTCAGCAATATGCAAATAAGATTTGATCAAGGGCGCACTGGATAAGATAGTGATTGCTACATGAAGTAGTATAAAATGATCATACTTAACATTGTCAAGAATGTTATGTGTGACAATTGGACCACTGTATAAAGTAAAAAAACAAAATTCTGTTGCTTTAAATCTATGTAGGTGCACTAGACTTCGAGGTTTTCGACAAAAATCTGCAGTGACGAATGGACGTATTACTTGTATATTGTAATCTATGGCTGAAATGTTTTGTCGCAAGAGTTTACAATGACGGCCTCCTTCGACCCAATACTTTATAAGTAGACGTTTCTCACTTCCTAGGAATATTAAATGCATAGGATCTAGCACAAACTGTCTTATCATATCTACGTTTAATGTAAGTAAGGGCGATTTACCTTTGATATGGCGACCATCTATTTTATTACATATAAAATCATTATTAGTTCGTAAAACTACCGATTTCTTTATTTTAGTCGGAAAATATTTTGCTTTTTTCACTTTTTTAATAGTGCACCTTTCACACGCATATGTGCTTGTATGTCCTTTAATCATTTTTAGCATAGCTCTTGCCGGTGCATCGGCAGAAAAACATTCAATTTCGGCATACAGTATTTTACCATTATACTGAAAACCGTGTTCTCGCAAAGAACTAATTTCTTCTATGAAAGGGTTGAGATAATGGTCAAGATTCGATGGCTTCCCTTCGCCACAGAAACATGCGATCATGAATGGGCGATCATCAATAAGATCATCGCTACGACCTAAAATTGGCCATAAGTTTGTACTGCTACTCTTAAATATAGGTAACCCATCAATGTTTATGATCAGTTTAACAGTCGGAATGTCCTGTTTCAATCCACCATTTCGTAATTTATGAATTAAACAATGTTCCACGCCGAAGTAACACATCTTCCCATTGTCACAAGGAATTGTTTCTACTTTTCTAGGTGTATGTAACGAGATTTTGGCGGTAGAAGGCAAAAATGTGTAGGCCGGATTAATTAAATTCAAAATTTGATCCAATGCAGCATGTGTAAGATTATGGACATTAGCTAGTCGACACAAATCATTGGTAAAAGTTTCCGGATTTACTGAGAATGTATGCATCACTAATCACTACATCTTTGTCCTTACTACTCTCATCAATGTTTTCAGAAGAATAATTATTTTCGGCAGAATTAAAAGAATAACTCTCAAAGATGCTACTAGAATTACAATTTTTAGCCGAGATAGTGGGAATATTCTCATAATCTAGTACATCTACGTTATCTACTACTATATCATCATCTACCATATCATTATTTTCGATATTGAAGCATACATCAGGTAAAAGATTGCCAACATTGTGCAAAATATTGGAATTATTATTTTCAGTGTTCACATTTGTTAATATCTTTTTCACTGATTGGGTTACCTTTCGACGTATCTGGCGTTTACTTAAAAGTTTTATATTTTCACACATTTTTCGAAATACCTTTGAAAAAACAAGGAAATTATTATTTAGCAATGTTATTGCAATTAATATCAATAATAATAATTAATAATTAAATTCTTATGCCTACAAAACATAAACTAACTGAAGCAATTTTCAGTAAAAATATTTATTAATAATAATTACACAGGCCTACAAAAAAATAATTTTTTTATGATCCAGAAATGGCAGTATGTGTAATCCCGAATGGAGCAATTTGGGCTACAAATTTGGTTTTAGCATGCCAAAATCCTTTGGAATAACATACTGCCATTTCTGGGTCAAAATTCATGTGTTGGCCTGTGTTATTATTATAAATATTTTAATATAAGCAATAAGTTAATATAATATAAGCAATACGTTATAAATCATTGATAAATAAATCATGAAATATTTTATGAAATTGATGCTCTATATGATATACAGGGTGTCAGAAATAAAAGTATCCAGCCGAATGACTGGGGTAGATTGGGTCAAACTGAAAAGAAAAGTCGTATACCATTTTGCAAAATTCGCAATAGTTAACGAGTTATTAAATAAAACGTCTGAGCGAATGCGCGCACAAGGAGCGATAGAGGCGGGCCTCGGCGGCTGGCTGGGCTGGCACCGTGCCCGGCGCGCGGCGAGCGGTGGGGGTCGAGATACGAGCGGAGAGCGGGGCGCGGCGCGGCGCGGCGAACGTCGAGCGACAAATGTTATACACTGCGACGAAAAAGTATATTAGAGCCAGCCCATACTAAACTTACGATAATTCCTTCGCGTAAACGGGATTTTCCTTTGCGTAAACGGAATTAATTTACTCCGCGTAAACGAGTGAATTATCGTAAGTTACTACAGAAGTAACGCGCTCGCGTAAACGTAGTAACAGTAGGTAGCACACGTATTGGCTATTGCATAGGCATTGCCGTAACGTCTTACGCCTTAGATAATATTAATTAGTTTAGCTTGAATTATGTGTAATAAAAACATTATTTAATTATAGTAAATTTAATTATTTTGCATGTCAAAGTTTACGAGGTTTACCACAAGCCTTACTTTAACTTTTGTTTATGTTATAATAACTTTAATGGTGCGTGTCCACCTGCGAGTAAAACTCTCGAGAGTAGCTCTCGAGATTGATTCTCGCAAATGGACATATTCCTAAAGAGTACCTATAACGGAGAATGAATCGCAGCTCTCGGCGAGCGAACTTTTCAAGACCTATTCGCAAATCGACACGACGTTATTTTACTCTCGGAGATCAGTTCGCCAAGCTCGAACGCTGTTCGTATTTTGAGAGCTACATGATGACACAAAGGAACTTATTGAATAATGCGGAAATCATGAACCATTGTAGAATACTACTGTGACAGAAATAAAAGTTTTTTTAATTTTTATGTTTAGCGAATAAAGTGCGAAAAATTCATAATTTAAAAATAATTAGATAAGAATATTTTTAATACATTCTCTGCTTATTATATGGTCAATAATTAGTAACACTTTAGTTTTACATACTTTGCACGTTTTAGTTACAGCGTTGAAATTAAATACATTTTTACATCGCAAATTAAGTACATTAAAAAAAAAATTATTTAATATTTGCATGTAAAAATCTAACATCAAAATATTTCGCAAACAGAAAACTAAATAATAATATCGCACTATGTATTCCACTTCACAATTTGTAAGTCTGTAGAAATTTTTAATTGTTGGGAATCTTCAATCTTAAGCTCTCTAATTTAGAGCAGATCCGACACCTGCGATCAATCCATTGCTTGACCCAGAAGGTCTTTTTGTTGTTATTTAACAACCTTTTTCTTTTTAAAATAATGCTAGCCACTATAGTAGCCGCAAGTCTCTTCGTTTACGAGACATTATAATGTCACCACTCTCAGAGATCGACTAAAAAAGTACGTAAATGGACACAGTTTTGAGAGAACTGTCCGAAAGAATACTCTCTGGATTCTCACGAGATGCTCGCAAGAGTACAATGTTAGAAAAATTACTCTCAAATGGACAGTGTCAGAATAACTCGAGAGCTACTTTGGAGAGTTTTACTCGCAGGTGGACACGCCTTAAAACTCTCGAGAATATCTCTCGAGAGTTATTCTGACACTGTCCATTTGAGAGTAACTTTTCTGACATTGTATTCTCGCGAGCATCTCGCGAGAATCCGAAGAGTATTTTTTCGGAGAGTTCTCTCAAAACCGTATTCACTTACGTATTTTTTTAGTTGATGTCTGAGAGTAGTGACATCATAATGTCGCGTAAACGAAAAAACTTGCGGCTGCTATAGTGACTAGCATTATTTTAAAAAGGAAAAGGGCGATCATGGCGCAGAAAGATATGCGCTGCTCTAACGAGCTGAAGATCCGAGTTCAAATCCGACCGAAAATTGTCCGCGGTTTTTATTTGATCGCCACCTCTCGGAAGGGTTAATGGCAACCCGCCGAGAGTGTATCTCTAAGAAAGCAGAAGGGAGGCCTCGGATTTTATACAGGCCGAACTTCAGGAGGCTATGGCTTGAACTTGAGCTATAGCGCCGTTGAAACAACAAAAAGACCTTCTGGGTCAAGCAATGGATTGATCGCAGGTGTACATTCGGTGCTGAATCTGCTTTAATTAGAGAGCTTGAGATTGAAGACTCCTAACAATAAAAAGTTTCTGCAGACTTACAAGTTGTGAAGTGTAATACATAGTGCGATATTATTATTTAGTTTTCTGTTTGCGAAATATCTTGATGTTAGATTTTTACATGTAAATATTAAATAATTTTTTTTTTTAATGTACTTAATTCGCGATGTAAAAATGTATTTAATTTCAACGCTGTAACTAAAACGTGCAAAGTATGTAAAACTAAAGTGTTACTAATTATTGACCATGTAATAAGAGAATGTATTAAAAATATTCTTATCTAATTCTTTTTAAATTATGAATTTTTCGCACTTTATTCGCAAAACATAAAAATCAAAAAAACTTTTATTTCTGTCACAGTAGTATTCTACAATGGTTCATGATTTCCGCATTATTTAATAAGTTCCTTTGTGTCATCATGTAGCTCTCAAAATACGAACAGCGTTCGAGCTTAGCGAGCTGATCTCCGAGAGAAAAATAACGTCGTGTCGATTTGCGAGTAGGTCTTGAAAAGTTCGCTCGCCGAGAGCTGCGATTCATTCTCCGTTATAGGTACTCTTTAGGAATATGTCCATTTGCGAGAATCAATCTTGAGAGCTACTCTCGAGAGTTTTACTCGCAGGTGGACACGCACCATTAAAGTTATTATAACATAAACAAAAGTTAAAGTAAGGCTTGTGGTAAACCTCGTAAACTTTGACATGCAAAATAATTAAATTTACTAAAATTAAATAATGTTTTTATTACACATAATTCAAGCTAAACTAATTAATATTATCTAAGGCGTAAGACGTTACGGCAATGCCTATGCAATACGTGTGCTACCTACTGTTACTACGTTTACGCGAGCGCGTTACTTTTGTAGTAACTTACGATAATTCACTTGTTTACGCGGAATAAATTATTGTAAGTTACTACAAAATCCCGTTTACGCGAAGAAATTATCGTAAGTTTAGTATGGACTGGCTCTAATACTTTTTCGTCGCAGTGTATAACATCTGTCGCTCGACGTTCGCCGCGCCGCGCCGCGCCCCGCTCGCCGCTCGTCTCTCGACCCCCACCGCTCGCCGCGCGCCGGGCACCGTGCCAGCCCAGCCAGCCGCCGAGGCCCGCCTCTATCGCTCCTTGTGCGCGCATTCGCTCAGACGTTTTATTTAATTACTCGTTAACTATTGCGAATTTTGCAAAATGGTACGAGACTTTTCTTTTCAGTTTGACCCAATCTACCCCCTCTATTCGGGTGGTTACTTTTATTTTTGACACCCTGTATATATACACACATACAAATATATATACATATATACATACAAATAAAACATGTTTTATGTAAAATTTGTAAATGTTTATTTTATTTATTATTTTTACATAAATTGCAGGAACAAAGAAATGTAGTTTTACATTAAGTAATTAGATAAAAATATAGCGTGTAAATTATTTTTAAACGTATGCGATTGTCGGCAATTTCGCAGTTTTTAGTCGTCTGAATTGTTAACGTGTATTTTAATACTGCTTTGTAGCGTAGTTGAATTTACGATTTATAAATAATTACATACTTACAAATCTATCAAAATAGAAATGAAGAAATTTGTTGAAAAATGCTATTTTTATTATGCAGTAAATATATATAAATGATAAATTCATCTACGCTAAAAAACAATAAAAAAATGCACGTAATTAACAATTCAGACGATATTTAAAAACTGCAAAACTGCCAACATACGTCTAAAAATAATTTACGCGCTGCTTCTACCTTATTACTTAATTAAAAATACGTACATTCATTTGTTCACATTTATTTTGGAAAATATTAAGAGTAGAATAAGTTTTACCTGTAAATCTCCAATCTGTCCCGTTCATCCAATCTCCAGTGTCCCGCTCGTCACTAAACTATCATCGATCGATGATCAACAACGATGATAGCGAAGGTGCGAAGGCACGATGGCTGGTGTGACGAAGGTCGCAAAGAAGCACGTAATTAATATTTCAGGCCGAAAACTGCGAAACTGTCGACAATCGCATACGTGTGAAAATAATTTACACGTTGCTTCTACCTCATTACTTAACTAGAAATGAATTTATTTGTTCACATTTATTTTGGGAAATATTAATGCGTCGTCTACAATGAGTCGTAATTATAAGATCGAACAGCAAATCAACCAACAGTCAAGAATATATAGGACTTGACTATGGATAGTCTTCTTATTTTTCTTCTTTAATTATATTGGCTCCTGCCTCTTTTCAGAGGACAATATGGCCAGCTTTTTCCACTGTTTGTTATACTTGAGTCTGGTATATTGTAGTGTAGCAGAGACTGAATAGAAATACCAAAAGTCTGATTGGATCCACTGGCGCGTGTATGTGTAATTGTGTGTGTTTGTCCGCGGTGTCGGGAACTCGGGTTAATGCCGTAGGTTTGTTAAGTCCAAGGAACTTACAACTACGACTTATTGTAGACAAAGTATAAGAGTAGAATATATAATATTTTTACCTGTAAATGTCGAATCTCTCCCGTTCGTCCAACCTCCAGTGTCCCCAGTTCGTCACTAAACTGCACTAAACTATCGGTGATCGACAACAATAATGGCGAAGATGCGAAGGCGCGAAAGCTGGCGTGACGAAGGTCGCGGAAGTTTCGAGGCTCGAAACAAAACGAATCACGATATACCGTCGTGTGCCGGCGTCGTTGCGGGGAAGAGGGGGGCCCTCGCGAGAGGCGCTAGAAGAGTATGAGTCGCACGAGCCGCGAGGGTGCAAAGGCGGGCGTCGCGAAAAAGTTTCTAAGCTCAAAACGAAAACAAAACACACGTAATTTCGAAAGTGTGAGGAAAGACCGATATTTTTTCACGTGTAAAATATTTACTGCACCAATATTTAAAAATTCGTAAATAAATTGATTTTTTGTCATTAATTTACATAAAAGGAATGGGAAAATATAATTTTTATGTAAAAACATAATAACAAAAAAGAATATAATTAAAATTGAATAAATCGTACCTGGATTATAATCGTATTCCCCAAACGTTTTTTAAATGTTTTTCATTTCATAAATAATATTCAACAAATTTGTAATTAACTGCACAGGATGTGGTATAAAATACGTTTATTATTTGTTAAAAATTGCCGCGGTGAAAGTATATAAATATAATATACGCTCAACCTTTTATTAACGTATTTAAAAAGTATATCATACCTGGATATTAAATCCTATTCGTAAGACGTTATTTAAAGGGATATTTTTTGCAAATTATAAACGTATTAAAAAAACGCTTATTTAAATAGAATATTATATTATTTTTATACGTATTATAAACGTAGATGAAATTCTGGTGTTACATAAACTATTTTCCAACGTATAAAGTACGTTTCGTATTAAACATACGTAGTAAAAACGAGTGTTATAAACGTATATTACACTATCGTATAAAAAACGTTAATTCTATATACGTATATGCCATATACCTGTACCAGTTTTATACCATACTTACGTTTAATAAACGTATATAAAACGATACTGTTCTTATTGGGCATTATCGAAAAGTACGAGAATCGAAATTATTTTAAATATCCTGAGGTTTGTCTTGCAAATTTTGCGGCGAACTTAGAACATAAAAATTATAAAAATGAAAGTGATAGCAATGATGATTATAATGAAGATGGTGAAATTAAACAACGAAATAAATTGAAAATTATTAGATTTATTCGATATAAATTGCAACAAGATCGATATAATTGTTTCAGATAACAGGTTTTATTATTTTTACCATGGAAAAATGAATTAAACGATGTGGAGACACAAGATTGTGAGCGAATATTTACATAGAAAATATTCAAAAAATAGAAGAGAATAGAAAGAAATATTCAGTTATAGGTGATGCAGAAATTAACAATGCATTAGATCAAGCACAAGAAGATCAGCAAGATATTGAAAATGAAGAAGTAGAATCTTTTATAAAAACAAATGTAGAAAGGGAGCAAGAGGTAGATATATTTACTCAAACTGGTATTGCAGATAGCTTAAATAAAAATAAAAGGAAAATAAGTTCATCTCTCGATGGAAAATAAGTCCTTCTCTAAAGTTACAAAAGAAGAAATGATGAATATACTTCGCGAATTAAATGATAAACAACAAGAAATTACAATGCATGTTTTACATTGTTTCAAGAATGGAAAGTTACCAATTAGACTATTTTTAAGCGGATCCGCTGGTGTGGGAAAAAACAAAGTGATTAATGCAATTTATCAAGTATTGCTGCATTACTTTGATGATATGCCTGGGGAAAATAATAATAAAGTGAAAGTATTATTATGTGCACCCTCTGGTAAAGCAGCATTTTTAATAGGTGGAACAACGTTACACACAGCTTTTGCTTTGCCAGTAACACAATACGGAGGACAAATGCCAGAATTGTCAGAAGATGTGGCTAATACTATACGAGAGAATTTATTTGGATTAAAATTATTAATTATAGACAAAATATCGATGGTGGGTAGTACGATGTTTAGTCAAATTGATACACGATTAAGACAAATAATGGGTCGAAACAGAGACTTTGGTGGGGTTTCTTTTTTTTTTCTTTTTTTTTGGTTGGGGGAATCTTTCACCACAGGAAAGGCCCAACGCCGCACCGGCAGACCCGTGAGCCTTACCGGACCCGGCGATGGCCATGCCCTGTGACCCCTCCCGAGAGGGGAAGACCCCTCCGCCCCCTGGGCGGGACAGAGGGAGTGTGGGATTTGACGAGCCAGACCGAGGTCCGTCCCGCCGCCTACCCACTAAACCTACCAACCGGTGACCCTCGCTATGACCATGGGAGGGGACCCCGGGAAAACCCGAAGGCATCACTTCCGTGGGCCCCCCCGCATGTCGCCTTTCAGGGCAAGCCCTCCTAACCTATACAAGTGGTAGATGAGTGCCACCACCTCATCCACCACCTCCCCTTCGGGAGTTGCCTATCGGCAGCGGACGAGAGGTTCTCCCAGTCCTCTCGCCAGCCCCCCCGAGCGGAAGAGGGAGGAGGTACCTCCCTCCCCCGCGTCCGCAAGCGGGCAGGCGGACGCCACGGTCGCCGAAGCGGCCGCAGCCTCCTGCCCTCGCCGGCCGGGGGCGGCGCATGTGACCGATCCCCGTGGGGTATCGGTCCGAGCCAAACCCCCGGAGCGCACCTCCGCCGGTAGCGAAAAAAGAGTGGCAGGGGGGCGGACCCTCTCCGAGGAGAGGATTGTCCGCCCCCGTGTCGCTTGCACAACCCTCCTCGAATAACTCGGCACACCCGCCCCGCACAAGTGCGGTAATATAACATGAAGAAAAAAAAAAAAGGCGGGTGCCCCGGGACGCCGCCTCGTCGGAGGCCGGTGACCCATGATTGCCCCTGTCGCTGTGGCAGCGGC
Organism: Temnothorax americanus; assembly: GCF_048541705.1. Classification (NCBI taxonomy): domain Eukaryota; kingdom Metazoa; phylum Arthropoda; class Insecta; order Hymenoptera; family Formicidae; genus Temnothorax; species Temnothorax americanus. The sequence continues at coordinate 244,203 of NW_027509279.1, forward strand.
GACGACGACACTATCTACGTCGCCGCCGAGGAGTCGGAGGGCCCGGGACCAGGGGAGGGGCCCACCTCATTGTCCTCACTACTCTTTTGGGGGGAGGAGGGAGGGGAAACTTCCCCCCTCCTTACCCTCTCATCCGCCTCCTTCTGCGACATCACCTGGTCATAGAATTTGGCGAACGCCTTCCATTTCGTCTCCCCCCCGTCGCCGGGTTGCACAATCGCAGCCACCACGGCCGGAAGGGAGAGATCCTCTCTTATGGCTGCCTGGAGGACACGGCGCTGTTCGTCCCAGAAGGGGCAGAACTCTAACGTGTGTTGCGCCGTGTCCGCCACCTCCGGGCAGTAGCAGCAGCGCGTGGTGCGCTCCTTCCCGATGCGGTGCAGGTAAGTGTTGAAGCAACCGTGAACGGTCAGCACCTGCACCGCATGGAAGGCCAGGTATCTATACTTCCTGCCCTCCACCCACTCCGCGAGTACCGGCTGGACAGCCTCCGCAGTCCTCCTTCCGAAACTGGCTTGTCGGGGGTCCGACAACCAGTTGGACCACCATTGAAGGAGGGCCTCCCTACCCTGGAGCCTTAGCAACGCTTTCGCCCTTGGGACGATGACTTGTCCGCGCCCGCGCATCGCCGCGATGTTCTCGTACACGGATGCGTGCATCCTCGCGATGAGATGCGCGGGCGGTATTCCGGCGAGGACGGTCGCCCTCACGTGCGAAACGGTCCGGTAGGCCCTGGCGGCACGGATCGCAACGACCCGCTGCACCGCCGCCAGGCGCCCACGTAGGCGAGCCGTTTGGCTCACCTTCTCCCACCATATCGGTGCTGCGTAAAGCAGCACCGAGTGGACCACCGCAACGTAGAGACGACGCACGTGCCCTCCTGCCCCGCCAAGGTTCGGCATAAGCCGAGCCAGGCAGTTTGCCGTTTGCGCGGCTTTCGGGGCCACACGGGCCACGTGCTCGCCAAAGCTCCTACTGCTGTCCAGCCACATGCCGAGGTATTTCATCCACGGAGTGGTCGGGACTCGTACTCCTCTGATCGAGAGACAGAGCCTTTCCGGAGGTGGGCCCCTCTCCTTTTTGTTGAAGAAAACCGTAAATTGGGTTTTTGGGGGCGCCACCTCCAGGCCCAGTCTCTCGATCGAGCGCACCACGCTCTCGGCTGCCGCATTGGCCAACCTGAAAAGCTCCCGCCACCCCTCCCCATTGACTCTCAGGTATATATCGTCAGCATATCCCGAGAGCCAACAGCATGCGGGGAGGGGGGTCCTGAGGACCCGATCGTATCCGACGATCCATAGCAGGGGCCCCAACACCGATCCTTGGGGGACCCCGCACTCAATCCGACGGGTTCTCAGAACACCGTCCCGGTCTGTATATACTAGACCCCTGTCCCGAAAATAATCCCGGATGACCATGATCAGATAATCGGGGACGTCATACGCCTTAAGAGCGTCCCCAATCACGGGCCAGGGGAGGGAGTTGAAGGCATTCTTGACATCGAAGCCGATGCCAGCAACTACCCTCCCCTCCGCGATTTCGGCCTCCGTCCGAGAGAAGACGCGTTTTATTGCGTCGATGGTCGATCTCCCGGCACGGAAGCCGAATTGGTCATCCGAAATTCCCTCCTTTCCCTTCCGGGACAGGTGCTGGACGAGGCGTTCGGCGATTATTCGCTCGAATATCTTGCCAGCCTCGTCCAGCAGGCATATGGGACGGTATGCGCCAGGTTGGTCCGGAGACTTACCCGGCTTTGGCAGGAGCACCAGGCCGGCCATTTTCCATTCTCGGGGGAACCGACCGGCTCGCAAGCAGGCGGTATATACCCGCCTCATATTGTCGGCGATTCCCCCCGCGGCCAAGGTCCACGCGCGACCCGGAATGCCGGGGCCAGGGGCTTTGCCTCTCCTGACCCTCTTTAGAGCCCCCGACAGCTCGTCGTCGCCGACCTCCCAAGCCCCCTCCCATACGTATTGAGCGGTGGGATGAAAGTTTACCTCCCCCCCGTCCGCGGAGGGGAATAGTTCGCGGACTATCCGTTTAACGAACTTGGGGGCCAGCGACTCCGTCAACGGGGGCGTCCACGGCTTCAGCCTGCTTAGTACAAGCCTGTAGGGACGCCCCCATGGATCCTCGTTTACGCTGCCGAGGAGCTCCTTCTAGGCCCGCTCCCTGGCCGCGCAAGTCTCTCGGGCCAGGTCCTGACGGGCGGAACGCCAGGCCCGCCCAGCCTCCTCCTCGGAGAGGGCATCGTCGCGTCGTCCTGCACGCGCCCTTCTCCATTGGCGTTTGACGCGGACCGAGGACCGCCTAAGAGCAGCCAGTTCCTTGGTCCACCAATACGCTTGTCTTCGGGAGGGGGGGGCATTGGCTTGAGCCGGGGCATGGCTACGTCGCACGCACGCGATACTAGCTTGACCATGTCCCCAGCGAGTTCATCAACGTCTACGTCGGCCTCCGCCCCCCCGTATTCTGTTTCCTCCTTGCCCCACGTGAGGGCCAGGATCGCAGCCTGTAATAGGTCTGTGTCCATCTTCTTCAGGGCCCATCTGCGCAATCTTCTGCCAGCGGCCAGACGGCGGGTGAGCAAGTCCGGCGGGTTTCCCCGGACTACCATTTCGATATATTGGTGATCCGAGAGGGTCTCCAAATCGGAGATCACCCGCCAATTGTGTAGGTCGCGGGAGACGAGGGGCGTGGCCCACGTGAGATCCACGATAGATTCCCCCCCGCCACCGCACGCACGTGTTTTCCCGGCCCCTGTTCGCCAAACAGAGGTCGAGACCCGCCGCCCACCGCTCGGTGGCGTCGCCCCTCCGGTCGGTTCGCGGAGAACCCCATAATGCGAACTTCGCATTGAAGTCCCCCGCGACCAGGACCCGGCCAGTCGTTCAAAACCGCACGCAGCTCTCGACCTCAGCGAGGAGCTGCCCATACCTGGCACGGGTCCAGCTGGGAGGGGCATAAATTGCCACCACGCAGAAGGGCCCGTACTCCACGGCCACGAAACCTTCCCCCGCACATTTAAGATTGCACGGGGGGGACGTAGGCGTTGTCCTCATCGTTATCGCAGCAGAGCCATCCCTATCGCCAAACCAACAGGGGTGGTCGCGGGGCACGCAATACGGCTCCGCTACGATACCCAAACCACACCCGCGCTCGGCCAAAGCCTGGCAAAATAAGTCCTGGGCCGCGCGGGCATGGTTCAGATTGGCCTGGAGGATCTTGAGGGCCATTAGATGTAGCCTACAAGACCCTCCGATTTCTCTTCCTCCTTGTTTGTCGGGGTGGCGCTGCCCGCAGTCACGTCCACACCCGTTCCTGTGTCTCCAGGCGGGACACCCTCCTCAATCTCCATCTCGAGCGGAGGTTCCCCGGCGGTATTTTCCACCTCCTGCCGCGCCCTGAGGTCTTTGTCTACAGGAGGGGGGCAATAAGGTGGAGTTGAGTCATTCTCCTTGGTCAGGTCGGTGATCTGGTCGACCTCCATCCGCTCGGATGGCGACGTCGCAGCAATTGCAGCCGATGTGATGGCCAGTCTGACCCTCGGCTGCCTCTGCGGTTTCGGGGGCTCCGGGGTCCCCGTCCCCCCGACCGCTAGACCCGCCACCTTCTTTCCCGCATGGCTGACCTTGAAACCCGTTACCTCGAGGTCCGCCGGCGCCTTCCTTTTGGCTTTGGCCCTGGATTTAGTGCCGTGGGGGTCGCGCGTTGGGGGGGGACGGACCGCCCTTTCCCTTCTTTGCGCGACGAGTCCTGCTCTTGCATCCGGTGCACGCAGGACCCCCGACCCTGTGGTCCTGGGGGAGACCTTTCCCGGCGCACACGGTGCACCTCACGGGAGCCTGACAGGTACGCGCAGGATGCCCCGTCTCTCCGCACCGGTAGCACATGCCGGTGCGGTCCACCTCGCTGGTGCAGGTTGCCCTGGTGTGTCCCAGCTCCAGGCAGCGGAAACACTGGAGAGGCCTTTTCTCCAGCATCGCTACCCGGGCCGAGGACCACCCCAGCGTTATACGCCCCATACAGGCAACCGAATTGGCGGCGGCGAGTGGGCACCGCACCACGACGGTGCATAGACCATTGGGCCCCTTACGTATGGGCCCAACATGCACGCCCACCGGTGGTGTCCCTCCGTTTGTCGCCACCGCGTGCCTGATCTCCCCCTCCAGAACAGACTCCTCAAAGTTGGTCAGGCAGAGGTCGGCCGATGTCACGGAGCGACCGACCCTAACTCCTTCTCTCCCCGCGAGGACGTCGGCCATCCTTGCGGCCAGGGCATCAGCTTTTTCGGAGCTACCCTGTTGGTGGGGTTTCTGTTTTGATGGTATGAGATCTTTATCAATTACCACCGGTTATGGATACTTCGATATATCTCCCACCTAAATCAAGCATGTTAAGCGTTTTTTTTTCCAGAAAATGTATTATGGAGCGAATTTGAATTATTTGAATTAACTGAAATAATAAAATAAAAATAAGATAAAAATTTTATTGAAGCACTTAACAATCTTGCAAGAGGAACAATGTCTGAAAACAATATTGATCTAATAAGATCAAGAGAAACGACAGAAGATAACATCCCTATAGACGCCGTAAGGTTATATGTTGACAATCGTTCGGTGGATATTTATAATAAACTGAAGATAGATTTAAAAGATGAAATCGCTTATGAATTTAAACCAATAAACTCAATTTTAAAAAAAATAAATGGTAAAACAAAAAATAAACTGCTAACATCAATAAAAAATAAAAAAAGAACAGAATGCAGTGGTTTAGATTCTAAAATCACATTAAAAATTGGAATCAACTGTATGATAACCAATAATGTAGATATTGCAGATGGCCTAGTTAATGGAGCTTCTGAAATTTTGAAGTTTATAACATTTAAACCAAGTACCATAGAACCAGTTAAAATATGGCTAGATTTTCATAATAATAAGGTTGGTGTTGAGCAAAGACGACCATACGTAAAGTATATGAGTGAAAATTGTATGGAAATGTGTTTAGTTCTTTTATCACGAATTTCTGTCATATTGAATGTTAATGATAGAATGGGGTACCAAATTATAAGAGAACAGTTCCCAATTACGCCTGCTGAAGCTTTGACAATTCATAAAAGTCAAGGCCAAACTTATGAAAAAGTATGCATTGATCTGAGAAATAATTATCGTATGACGAGATCAATGTTGTACATAGCACTAAGTAGAGTAACTAAAATATCAAATTTATAAATTTTGGGTCGTTTTATACCTCCAAAAAAACCATCCCCAAAAAATTCTTTGAAATTGGAAATAAAAAGACTTAAACAAGAGAAAATTCTTGAATTAGCGTACTCAAAAGTTATAACAGAATATATAATAAAAATTATATACCAGAACGTACAATCTTTGAATAAAAATATTACTAAAATAAATTGTGATAAATGGTATAAACAAGCTGACCTCTTAATTTTTTCAGAAACACAAACAATAGCAAAAGATAATTTTACATTAGAAGAATTTAATATTATTTTCCGTTCAGATAATTATGACAAACGATCAACAAGAAGAATAATATGTTTTATAAAAAAAGAACTGAACGGAAATATTAATGTATATTGTGGCCGCTAGCCACTTACGCTGGGGCATCGCGTGCCCTTCGCAGAGGATATGCCGTAGCGTGAGAGGGATCGCCGAGTGAGCTGAGAGACAGATGTATGTAATAAATAGGTCGTTTGTTCTATGTCCTATGATACAGATGCGGGTGTGTCAGTGTGCTGAAGGAGGCCTTGAGAAGGGCCGTGGAGGCGGCTCTGAAAAGGGCCGATTGGTTTCTTCTCCTCCTAGTCGCGGAGTTGCTCACGCCAGATGATGCTCGGCTGCGTCTGGGTTCTCCGAAAGGAACTGAACTTCCGCCAAGCCGGCGGTGTCCCCGGTGGTGTGAGGGACTGCTCCGGTTCCTCAGTCTGTGTAGACTCCGATAAGAGTACCGGTGGCTCCTCGGTCTGCGTTCCTTGTGAGGAGTTGACCTCCCACTCCGGGTCGGTCTGCACTTCCTGAGTGTCGCGTGGAGGCTGGTGTTGCACGCATCGGTGAACACGCGCAGGCGGGATGGTCTGCGTCTCCTGGTGTACCCGCTTGGAGGGTGACGGTGGCAGAGGCGACAGGAGTGGTGGCACCGTCCACGATAGTCGAGGAGACGTGTATGCCGAACTCTTACGTCCCACGTTGAGATGAGCGCACGTGGAGGACGAGTCCGTCGCACCGGCGAGAGCTGGCACTGGACGAGCTTTCACGGTTGGCCTGGGCGGTAGTCCAGGGGCCGCTGAGGTTGTGGTGGTAGCGGCAGGCGAAGTGCCGCAGCTCGTCTCGGTGGTGGCCGTAGCTTCGGCGGCGGCAAGGTGACGGCGAGATCGGTTACCGAAAGTACTTCTCCTGGTCTTGGCTATGAGCCGAAGAGCAGTCGAAAGCTGTCTAGGCCGTTGCCGTGTGGCCTTTTATTCTTCCCTGTCGGGAAATGAAACGCGAGAAAGTCTGCCAGCTATTGGTGGCACTTTCGTATAGCCTCGCGGGCCGTAGTCTGGCCCACGCGCTTGGCGCGTGATCGGTGAGCGCGCGCGCGCCGCGCGTACCATTTCGATTGTGCGGTCGGAAAACCGCCACATATATATACAAAAAAATGAAACGATAAATGGACAACATCGACATATTGATTTAATACTTCTGACTATAAATGAAGTACAAATCATTACAGGTTATAAATCACCATCAGTAACTAATACAGCATTTACCTATGAATTAAGTAATATTTTGAGCAAATCATTAGGTAATGAAAAGATTGTAATAGGTGATTTTAACTACGATTCGTATAATAATGGAAGATTTTTGAAAAAACGTTTAGAAAAAATAAATTTTAAACGTGCCCTTTTAACTACAAATTTTAATACGCAAATTGATGTAATATTTATATCTGATCAAATCAAGAGACACGGTAGTGTCTCGCGCGCCAAGTACACGCGGAGCGAGACCGACCGTGACTCTTACGCGACGCGACGGGTTGCGAGTAACCGAGATGTTGAGATCTCGATAACGAGTGAACGGATCAAGTTCTAAGTAGGCTTGATCGATAGCTTGGGGTCCAATTAGGGGGGGGGGGGTTTCTCTTATAATATTCCGCTACGTGCCCTACGAGCGGAGATATTGCGACGCAAAGTCCAAATATGAAAATTTATTTTTAAGATACTCCTCCTTCTCCTAACGCCGCGACATACCTATCAAAGAAACGTCACTCACTTTTTCACTCACACTTTCGCGCAGTGCAGATGGTGCGTTTGTGGTTCAGTAATAATAAATAAACGTGTGTGTACCGCGCGCAGTGCAGATAGTGCGTTTAGCGCGCTATATCAGTCAGTTCAATTAATCGAGAGACACGGTAGTGTCGGAGCGAGACCGACTGTGACTCTACGCGACGCGACGATTAATTTTCATGGTGATTGTTTACCCTATATCTATTTTCTGTTTTATATATTACTGTTATTTACTAGTTACTACTATACTATATATATTACTACGTTTACGCGAGTGTTTACACAGGTTAACTTAGATTGTGCATAACATGGATAATATTGCGATCTTCCGCCTCTCCCCAATTTTCTCAATGTGTATTTCTGACTTTTGGTTGGAGGTGACGCTGTCAGCCGTAATCTGAAGCGATCTGTATCTGCCAAAATAAGTACGTTTCCTTACATAAAATTCTTGTGCAATAAGTTCCATAAACGTCTTCGCGTGTTGCGATTAGTTTATCAGGCCAGAGTTATATTCGTCTGGATTTAAGGACTATATTTCTTCATGTCTTTTTGCCACAGGATAATTTATCACTCTGATCTTTTCAGGTATGGTAGAGGATAGAAAGTATGAGATTCCAAGCTGTATCGAGTGCGACGGTTATCGAGTTCCGTTGTAATAAAATGACCACGTTACACACCGATAAGGTAAAAAAAAAGAGCTTATTTATTCTCGTTATCGTATCCGGTTTATATAAAACAAATCGGGAAAAAATATTCTACGTTTAAAATGTCGAGACAGCTCGAGGAGGCTTTATAGAAATTTGTCGTGCGAGGTTTTCGTGGTTATTTATTTATTATTACATAAACATCAATTGTTATATATTGTCAATAATTTACTTATAAATATATTTCAGTTTTTATTAGATATGTATGTCTAAATTGCTTTTTAAAATATGATATTTTGTCACGGATACTTTGAATGATTAAAGCGGCTGAATTGTGTGAGTTAGACTATCTTGTATAAAATCGAGTTTTGTAATTTTGTTTCAGATGCTGACTAGTGAAATTGTAACATTCAATAATCTGCGTTTTATAATCAACAATGGCAACCTCTGAAGAGAAAAAGATCATTATACAAAATGAGAGTGGTAAATCAGGAGAACAAAATCCAGGTACAAACTTATATTTCAGTATATAAGTGTACTATTAAAAAACTATTTAGCATGTTACTTTATAAAAAGAATTTATTTTAGATAAGGAGATTGCAGGGACTGAGATAAAGAATACGGAAGATACAAGCAGAGTAGATAAATCAAAAATAGACGGATCATCTATTTCTAAAAATGATATATTCACTAATCACACAACGACAGATATAATAATTTTGTTCCCCATACGATCAATTAAGTTATCAATATTCTTATGACTATTGTAACTTTAGATACGCGAGAGTTAGACAGATTATGAAGATACAGAAACTACAGAGCAACTGAAAAATCAGCTAGGTGTGTTAATGAACCAATTGGCCACTCTATCGGCAGAAAAGTAAAAAATGGAAGCGAACTTCCAAATGGACAAGAAGCAATAGAGAAGCGAACGTGACGAAGTAAGATGAAAAGTTTGACATCTGTCCTGTTATCAGGATTGTTCAATTGAGCGTTAACGTTTGCAGTGTGAAAAAGTAATTAAAGATCTGAAAGATAGGCTGAAGAAGGCTCAAAATGTCAATCATTTCGCAATCGAGCATGTAAAGTGCAAATTAATCATGGAGCGGCACGACAGAAAGAAAAAACACGCCGACTTTGTCAAAAAAATGAGGTAATGAGTCCATTTTTTTCAAATTATGTAAAATTATATCATTCGTGAAATGTTACACTACAAATATTAAAATAAACAATGTTTTCGTAATAAAACTACGAGCTGTATATCCATTAACGATATTCTTGTAGAGAATTACAAAAATTACTATACGACGAGCAACGCAGCAAGGAACAGTTTGAAGGACAATTGAAGACGCATCTCGCGAATAAGACACAATGCAAGATTCTCGAAGCCGAGCAGCCGAGCTAGAAATTATCAAGACCAAGCTCAAACAAACCGAAGAAGCTGCGAAAGAGACCGCCGCATCTTCTTTTCTTACAAGCCGAGATGGCTGTGATGAAAAATCAACATTTGAATGCGATTCGTGAAGTAAAGCTCGCTGAGAATTAATTAGCGCGTTATACGACAAAATTGTCGGATATAACAAAGTTAAGCAATACGTTTTGATGTAGGAGCAAAAAAGAGCCGCCGCTGCGGAGCAGCAAGCGAGAGGATCGGTCATCATGCACGAGGCGAGAGTGGCTGGCTTGGAGGCTCGATATGTTTTACGTTTAGCATTGTTGAATATTTTGGATCTGCGGGATGAACATCTTGATTAGAAGATTTCTCAAGGAGAAATACGACGCGCTTTTACAAGAATTTGAAGACTACAAACATCAAGCAATGTGTAAATATAATATGTCATCTAACGTGCTTCGTAGTACTCAACAACAAAGACACAGCCTGTCTCTGACGCATGATAAAAATCATGATAAGACTCAATTAAATCTCCTCAAGGTTCATAACAGCAACTTGGAGGAAAGGATACGTATGATTAACAATGAAATGATAAGTAAAGAGAAAGTTTTACAGGAACAATTGGAGCATCAACACAAAGTAGGTATTTTGCTAATAATCAATTTTAGAAGTAGTCAAAAATTTTCTAACCTATTACTTTTGTTGAAAGTTTTCATGTATTTAATTTTTTTAATTAAAAGACTAAAAGTCAAACTTTATCCTCAGTTATTTCAAGAAAAACGTTCGAAACTGGAGCACACGTTGCATCAAAAAGATAACGAGTATCGTAATAGAATATATCTATATTAGAGCAACAAATACTGCAACAAAAAGAGAGATCTATGGCTCTTGCGGAGGAAAAGGATAAAGAAATATTAACTCTAAAAGCATCATTTCGCGCATTGTTACTTAATAAACAGACTTCTGGTACGACGGAAAATAAGACACATTTGAAGAGATACGAGAACACCGTCGAGCCGGTCACCGATCTGGTAACGGGATTATTGACGAACGACAGTCCTCCGATACTGCATTACACTCAAGAATTAGCCAGGAAGGAGGTGCAAGTGTCATCATCAAGGAAGAAGATTCTGGAATTGGAGGCAACGATGAGAGAGCAACAGAGAGAAATGCTCCATATGAAAGAACAGCGACAGGAGGAGATTAAAAAGTTGAAGGCGCATATCACTAGGTGATCATAACACAATATCGATAAAAATAATTAATAAAATAGATATTTCACGTATAGAACTAATAAAAAGATTTATATCGTAGGCTGGAAGCGTGTAAATCGAGAGGGCGCTAATCTGGAATATCTGAAGAATATTTATAAATTATTTAACAACAAACGATGCGTCGAGCAAATAGCACATGTTGAATGCCATTTCAACAGTATTGCGTTTTACATCTGACACGAGCTGAGTAAAGTTAAACATTTAAAATAATATTTTTTTATTATGGCTATATTTCTCACATAGAAAAAATAAATATACAAACGGATATGAATTCTCTCAATAAGGTTTCTAGTTTCTATATCGCATAAGGCTAAATTACCTGAAGATAAAAAAGTTTGATTAACAGAATTAAAAAAGTTACATATCACAATTTAAGGATATATAATATCGAAAAAAAAGTGTTATAAACTAGTATTATAAAACTAAACATGTAAAATAGATAAGTATATTTATTATATATTTCATAGGATGCTTTTGTTAATCAAGAGATCGCTTTTCGCTTTTACATTATTTTAAAATTGTACGTTTTGATTGTTTCTGCTCTTCCGCTTCCTCCTCTTCCCCTTCCTCTTGCGTATATGTGGCGGTTACGCCCGGCTCGTGCCCATCTCTTTGCTGTAACAAACAGAAATTTATTTTACAAAAAATAGCTAGCAAACAAACCCAGTTCAGTTAAAAACGCTAAAAGATTAAATATCATAACCGTATTTTAAAAGATTACTTGTACTTACGTTTTTGTTGAGTTGATTGAGTTGTTGATGTTGTAGGCGTTGTTGGTAATGCCGGTGCCAGTGCCGACGTTGATGGCTGTGAAAGTGCCGGCAGTGTGTGTACAAATAGCTGTGGCGATGGCGATTGGTGAATTGCGGCGAGTTGTCGCCGCAATTGCGCATTTTCTTTTTTAAGGTGTATTATTTCGTCCTTATCGTCCTTATTATCCTCCGTCATATCGATATCGATATTGCCGTCTACGTTGGAGTTTTTCTCTTCATCCTATAAAATAATTTTAATTAATATTTTTTTATTTATTACGCGACGCGACGAGTTTTGCGAGTATCCGAGATATTTTTTTATTACGCGACGCGACGAGTTGCGAGTATCCGAATTTGTATGATCAATCTACAACGAGTCGTTAATTTTTAGTTGGATGTTGCAAGAGCCGGGATGTCGGAAAAAGTCATAAATGTATCGTAAAGCGATCGGAAGTCTATAATCGGCGATCGTAAGGTGGATCCTTTGGGGGCGCGCAACGGTCCCTCGGCGGCGTAGCGACTTCTTCGATTTGTCCCTAGGCAGCGGACTGGACTTTGTTTTAGCCGGTGTGCCTCCGGTTTGACCTCGGGGCGGTGATCAGTCACCCCGCGGGCCGGTACTTCGTGAAGGCAGATTGCTGAGGCCGGGTTTTCCCCAGGCACCTGGGGCCCCGCTATCGGCGGCCTTGTCCATCACTGCCTCCTTCGCCGCACGCCTGCCGCGTTGCTCTCGCCGCCCGTGATCCATGTAGCTTCCGCTCTCGCCACTCCTCCTCGGTCCTTGGTCCTCCCGGACCCCTCTCGTTATCGGTACTCCCTCGAAGATTTGCCGTGGTGTGGGTGAGGCGCCGTGCGCATTACAATTTATACATGAAAATAAAAGAATAATCAAAACGCGGAAACGATATCGACTTTTTGGCCTCTGGAGATCTCGTCGTCGCCTCTCTGGCTCGTCCCTGGGCGCAAATTTCCGCGCCTTGTGACGGCGGCGGGGCGCTGCCACAAAGCGGCGGGCCGCAACGTCACAATATATACGCAATAACTTGACAATAAAGAACTCTTTCCAGATTCATTTCAGTTTACTATGTGTGATGGACTTGAGAGTAACTGCTTGGAAAGTATTCTTTATTGTCAAGTTAGGACCAGCGCACGTACATTGCCGTAGCGTCTTACATTTTATGTGAGAATCTTACGTTACGCGACACGTAAGCCAACGCACAAAGAAAAACGTAAACACGATTGCGTGATTGGTGATAATACGCTCGTTCCGTTTCGCGTAATCCATTTCATGGGACTCTACTCTTACAATTTAGATCTGTATAATAATAATAACCTTTGTTTTTACCAAATCTGCTTCTAATTTTGCAGCAAGAGCTACCTTCGTTTTTACCAGGTCTGCTTCTAAAGACTTTATTTTGTCTTTATATTGCTGCTCCCTTGCAATATTGTCCACGTCATCTTGTATGTTTACCTGGCAAAAAATAATTCACTATTTTAATAATTCTTTATTTGGCATTGATAGTTTTAAGCGATATACGCAATAACTTGACAATAAAGAACTCTTTCCAGATTCTTTTCAGTTTACTATGTGTGATGGACTTGAGAGTAACTGCTTGGAAAAAATTCTTTATTGTCAAGTTAAGGCCAGCGCACGTATATTGCCGTAGCGTCTTACACTTTATGTGAGAATTTTGCGTTACGCTTCTAAGACTTTATTTTGTCTTTTTATTGCTGCTCTCTTGCAATATTGTCCGGGTCATCCAGTATATTTACCTGGCAAAAAATAATTCACTATTTTATTAATGCTTTATTTGTCATTGATAGTTATTAGCGATTTAACTCACTTAAAAACTTTATATATATATATATATATATATATATATATATATGTTTTTGGTATATTTCAAGGACATTTAAAAAGACCTATATACATGCATATATTTAGAAGCAGTAAATATTGATTAATCAATATAGCTACCTTTAGCAATCATCTATATCGTTTTTCTCAAAGCTATAAATGATTTAACATGTACGGTCTATTTTAAGAACATATAAATATTAATAGGCAATGGGTTGATATGAGGACATATACACATTTTACGTATGGGCTATTATGGGGACACGGATATGTAAAATTGAAACTTTATATATTTTAATCCACTTTGAACTCAGTAATATTACCTTATAGCTATAATTGATAACTATACCATATTTTGCATAATATCAACAATTTTATATACATGGGTATTTTTAAGGACTTTTAAAATAAATACACAGAGACAAGATTACCTTAACACATAAATTTATGCGCATATTCGGAGTGTGTACTCGTATGTGCATTTGCTTGTATCATTGTTGGTTATTCGAGAAATAGCAATGCAAACAGCTGTTTCAAAATAGCTAGAGAGAGAGCTGACTGACATTTTATAGTTTGATATATCAACATTTGATTTATGTGAAAACATCAGATTTAAAAAGTAACATAGATATAATAGATTACTTAAACTTGCATAGGTGCATAAGCATATGCATAAAAAAACGGATTGATTTATTTCCTTATGCATATGTATATGGATTAATTAATTTTCTTGTGCTTATGTTTATGCGCTATGCAAGTTTGTCTAAATATACGATATACCTTTATACCTCCAAATATGTCCCGATACGCGCGAAAAATTTATGTGTTAAGGCAATATATTGTCTCTATGTGTACTTTAAAAGTCTTCAAATATATATTTATCCATGCATATAAAATTATTAATATTATGCATAATACAGTGTAGTTAGCAATTATAGCTATAAAGTTATGTTGCTGGATTTAAATTGTATTGAAATATATAAGAATTTCAATTTTATACATCCATGTCCCCATAATAGTCCATATGTAAAATGTATGTCCTTATATTAACCCATTACCTGTTAATATCTATATGTTCTTAAAATAGACCATACAGGTTTAATCATTTATAGTTTTTGAGAAAAACGATATAGATGATAGCTAAAGATAGCAAAACATTGATTAAACAATATTTACTGCTTTTAAATTATGCTCCGATATGTGCATGATTCTTGTGACGAACGCTGCAAAAACTATTCTATGTTTACTCATGTACATTTTCTCAATCTTGAACTTTCTCACCTCACTGCAAATAATGTTTCTTAACGTCTAATATTGAAATCTACATTCTATACAATGTATCAAGCATATCTTTTTTTGAGAAATATTCAGGTTTTTACAATGAGAATATTAAAATCGAATGGTGTATGTATATACAGTAGTGCATTAATTTGATGGGTCATAAGCCTAGTTTACACCGATCTCTTGATATGCATATCAAATAGTATATTTGATTAGCCAATAATGACCAATCAAACTAATTTACTAGTTATTTACTATTTAAAACATGTATCAAGTGATTGGTGTAAACGAGGCCATAGCGGCCATAGTAACCTGACTTATTGGCTGCTGGATCTTTAATAATCAACATATGCGCAGTTTATCAAAATATTAAAATATATATTGAGAAAAATAAAAATTAAAATGAGATAAATCAATTAGTATAAAGAAAACACATGCTGTTGCGTCTGCAGCATGATGTAAAAATATATAATGCGCTTATACTCGAAAGAAATTTCTTACAGTTCTGCACAAATGCCAGATATGGCAATATTTAAGTGTTTAGATCAAAAGTTATACTAATTGTAAGTGACTAACATATTTGTCTTTTGATCTCTGAGTCCTTAAAAAAAAAACAGAAATTCGACAGATCATTTGAACATATAACATCACACTCAATAGAGACTTATAAAAACGTTTCCCGAAAAAATTAATTCAAATTGTCGCAATGGCGGTATCTTACATCATTTCTCATTGGCCGTTAGAAATGTTGCATACGCATAAACACATCTTGTATAATTTACATCATGATATGTGGTTTATAGCGGAAAACACAGACTTTTGCATAACACATAATGCATAACCATAAGAAAATTGAAGGCCATCGCACACAAAATTGCGTAGCTTAGCATAAGCGTAACATAAGACCACTAAACCAATGAGCATCCAACATAAAGTCGCCATATTGATTTGCGTAAGATGCTCATTGGTCCAGCGGTCTTATGCTATGCTTATGTAGCTTATGCAAGTTTGTGTGCGATGACCTTGATTAGTTTATTTCCTTATGCACATGTATATGGACCAATCAATTTTCTTATGCTTACGCATTATGTGTAAAGGCCAGTTTACACACGCAATGATTAGTGGCGCCAACTGACTGGCATTCATATTGGCGCCAGAAACCGACTAGCAAACTCACAAGTATTTTCACAGTGATTGGCGTATAATATGGAAAATATTTAACATTTGTTAAACACACAGTAAGGGCCTTGGCACATAGAAAAACTTAAGCAGTAAAACTTTAAGCAGTAAGAAATCAACAGTATGGATTCGCTACCGCTTAGGGCCGTGCCTTAAGTTCTTGACTGTGATTGGCTGATTTGCTTACTGGTTTTGAGTTTTACTGCTTAAGTTTTTCTATGTGCTAAGGCCTTAAATGACAGCAAGCATATAACCTCAAATTTTGAAGTTATATGCTTTGGCCAATAACCGCCTGTAAACGCCACATTACTAGCGCCAGTTTATATCAAGTGTTTACACTTGCATTTTTATTGATGTTAGTCGATTGGCGCCACTAATCATTGCGTGGAAACTGGCCTTTATGCAAAAGTCTGTGCTCCTCGCTTATGTATGTACAATCTGGCATCAAATTCAATCTATTCAGCAGAGTTTACATGTTTATGTTGGCCACACACACTTTCCGTAAAACAGTAAGGTTACGGCCGTCTGTAACCGTAGCCGTAAGATTTGAGCAACGCGATTGGTCGAATCCTTACTGTTATGTCTTATGGCCTCGACAGACCAGTAGTGCGATTCTATAACTCGTTATGCGTCGTTATGTGCTCATAACGACAGCTGCGTAGCTTTTTTATATAGTATACCTGCGCAACTGTCGTTATGAGCACATAATGACAGCATAATGAGTTAGAGCCAAAGCACATATGATAGTCGTGGTCGTGGACGTAAGTAACGCACAAGCTTTGGCGTATCCTGATTTGTCAGGTCGAGGTCTATGGCTGGTATTCACAGTCTTCAAGACCGTCTTAAGTAATGTCTTAAGACGCTAATACGACTCTGTGATTGGTTCATGACATCTTAAAATTGAACTTAAGACGGTCTTAAATAACTATGAATACTGGCCATGACCGTCATATATCGCTACGTCATGTTATGCCCGTATCACACTAGCGATTGGCGATTGAGGCTGCGGTCCACTTGACGCTACAAATGCTTTGGAGCGTTCTTCTTCTCCTTCTTTCTTCGTTGAAAGAAAAGGGAAGAGGAATGCTTCGAAGCATTTGTAGCGTCAAGTGGACCGCAGCCTGCATCTACGTTTGCGTTTACGTCTCTTGACCAATCAGAAAGCTGCTAGCGATTGCGATTCGCGATTTCCGTTCTGATTGGTCAAAAGACGTAGACGCAAACGCAGACGCAATCGCCAATCGCTAGTGTGATACGGGCATTATGTGCTTTGACCCTTAGGCCGGTATTCATAGTCGGTTCTTATATTTAAGACCATTATAAGTACAATCTTAAGATGTCATTAACCAATCACAGAGCCGTATTAGCATCTTAAGATATTACTTAAGACGGTCTTGAAATAAGATCTGATTATGAATACCGGCCTTTTAGTGCCCGTCTACAATAGGTGTTTTAAGCCCTAAACCCTAAGAAATTGACCAATCACATACTACGTTTACGCGAGCGTTACTTCTGTAGTAACTTACGATAATTTTCCCGTTTACGCGGAGTAAATTATCGTAAGTTACTACAAAATCCTGTTTACGCGAAGGAATTATCGTAAGTTACTACAGAAGTAACGCTCACGTAAACGTAGTAACAGTCAATTATTCTCCTCAAGTGATTGAACAATTTCTTAAGGCTAAAAGCTATGAGCCATACAGGTGCAGTCAACAAGTAAAAACAAAAGATGTAACTCAAAATAAAATTTATAATAAACTGTAAGTCAGGCATAACTATATAGTCTGCCGAACGTTTGTATGGTTTTCATCTTACATTTCTAGTTCTATCCGTTGACTGCGCCTGACTTACAGTTTATTATGAATTTTATTTTGAGTTACATCTTTTGTTTTTACTTGTTGACTGCAACTGTGTGGCTCATAGCTTTTATTTTCAATTTACACCTTATGGTTCACGCGTTTACTGCTCCGGTTTTATTCAGCTTTTATGTTTTACCGTTGTAAATTTTGATTGCGCTTGACTGTCTCTCACAGATCAACGTCGTCGAATTTATGTATTAACGCTGAAGAAGACACAAAAAAAGTGTCGAAACGTCCGTTTTATTATAATATATATTGTTACGATAATTTGATTGCGCATTATTTACGGCGCTTAGCTCCTATTGCCTATACTTCCTTACTTGATTATTTAGGAGAGCCTATTTTTATTTAATTTATATTATAATATGATATATATTTCTTACGTTTTTTGTGCAGTTTTTTTTCATTAATTATTTTTAGTTTATTTGTTTGTATATCAATGATAATTAAAGAAACATATATATATAGTTAAAGAATATACGGCTTGTACATCTTAAAGATAGATTAATAAATTAAAACGTAGTTTGTAATACGATAAGCTTTATTTTTATACAATCACTCCTTTTTGATAATTTTTAATAAATTTTTGTAATTTTTAGTAAACTTTTATAACTTAATACTGATTAGAACAATAAAAATGAGTGTAAAATAAAAAAATACACGGTTGGTATATATTGAGGACATATACTAATAATTTAAACCAAGTTATGTAATACACTAATACAATAATCTCTTGATTTTCCTGTTCATTTTATATCTGTTTATTAAATATTTTCAATACAATTTTTTTCGTATTCTTATAGAGGTGATTTAGAAATATAAAAGTAGGAAATACAGACATATGCACATATATATTTCGAGGACATATATTAGCAAATTAATATAAAGATTGAATTATTATATAATTTAGTTTTCTTGCAGGTTTACTGTTGATAGAATTCATTTTCTTTGCTTTGACTTGGTGAAAATAAAGTAAACACTATTAAAGTAGCAAAAGTATTTGGCACATTTTGCGTTCTTAAAATATACCAAATACATCTTAATATTAAAATGTATTTGGTCTATTATAAGGACTTTTTTCTTGGCAAATTTTATGTTCTTGATTTTTACCAACTAAAAAACTTGCAATTTTAAGGACAGTCCTCAAAATATACCAAATTGAAAAAAAATAATGAGAACAGTCCTCGAAAGTACCATATGTCCTCAAAATATACTATGTGTGTTGAAAAATGTCCCTAAATAGTACCAAAAACATATATATATATATATATATATATATATATATATATATATACGCAATAACTTTTGACAATAAAGAACTCTTTCCAGATTCTTTTCAGAACTCTTGACAATAATGAACTCTTTCTAGATTCTTTTCAGAACTCTTGACAATAAAGAACTCTTTCCAGATTCTTTTCAGTTTACTATGTGTGATGGACTTGAGAGTAACAGAAGCGTCCCGTTTGACCACGTTAATATTTATCACGGTCCCGATTGACCACGTTAATATTGAACACGTTGCAATTAACCACGTTGCAATTGACCACGTTGTGATTGACCACGGTCTTGATTGACCACCGTCCCAATTGACCACGGTCCCGATTGACCAGCGTCCCGATTAACCACCGTCTCGATTGACCACTGTGCCGATTGATCACCGTCCCGATTGACCACGGTCCCGATTAACCACCGTCCAGATTGACTAACGTCCCGATTGACCACGGTCCCGATTGACCACCGTCCCGATTGACTACGGTCCCTGTTGACCACGTTGAGATTGGCCACGTTGAAATTGACCACGTTGAGATTAACCACGTTGCGTTTGACCACATTAATATTGACCACGTTGCGATTGACAACGGTCCCGATTGGCCACGGTCCCGATTAACCACCGACCCGATTGACCACTGTCTCGATTGACCACGGTCGCTATTGACCACCGTTCCGAATGACAACGGTCCCGATTGACCACCGTCCCGATTGACCACAGTCACTATTGACCACGTTGAAATTGACCACGTTGTGTTTGACCACGTTAATATTGATCACGTTGCGATTGACTACGGTCCCGATTGCCCACAGTCCCTATTAATCACGGTCCCGATTGATTACGTTAATATCGACCACAGTCCCAATTAACCACGTTGATATTGACTACCGTCTCGATTGACCACCGTCTCGATTGACCATTGTCCCGATTGACCACCGTCCCGATTGACTACGTTGATATTGACCACGGTCCCGATTGACCACCGTCCCGATTGACCACAGTCCCGATTGACCACGGTCCCGATTGACCACCGTTACGATTGACCATTGTCCCGATTGACCACCGTCCCGATTGACCACGTTGATATTGACCATGGTCCCGATTAACCACGTTGATATTGACCACCGTCCCGATTGATCACCGGCCCGATTGACCACGATTGAGCACGAGTTACAATATTAAGCAGTTCCTGAGATGTATATACAGGATGCAGAAAAATTAAGTTTCGTAAATTTGTGTAATGAAAGAAGGAATAAATACACCAACTTTAAGTATAGAAACCATGGGTCAACGACGCTTCGTTACGGCGTGACGGGCGTTTAATTAAATTGTCACAACGACTACGATGCAATGATTTTATTCCGTCAATTTAACATGTTTACAGACCCTCTATACAGAGTCTGGCCATAATTGATTTTGTCCAAATCCTGCGAGAAGGATATACATTATTATGTATGTACAACCACTAGAAGAGATATAAGTAATATCACAGTATTTACAACACAATAATTTTACGAGAAGTTAGGCAATCTGTCACAACAATGATGTGCAAGGCAAGCAAAGATGCAGAATAAAGCGGGGAACACACACTTCTGCACAACGCATAATGTGTAAGAATAAGAAAATTGATTGGTCCATACACATGTGCATAAGGAAATAGACTAATCAATTTTGTTATGCTTACGCATTATCCGTTGTGCAGAAGTATGTGCTCCCCGCTTATAATGGCCATCGCACACAAAATTAGATAGGTTGCATAAGCATAGCATAAGACCGCTGAACCAATGAGCATCTTATGTAAATTAATATGGCGACTTTATGCCGGATGCTCATTGGTTAACGGTCTTAAGGCCATCGCACACAAAATGCATAGAACATAGACATAACATAGCATAAGCATAAGAGAAATACGCAATCTACACAAGTACGCATAGCTAGAGTCCTACGCATAGCATAACTTCACTCCAATCAGAGACTGAAGAAGAACCTCTTAACCTAAATATTATTGACATTTGTCAAAAGCGAGAGAAGTATGTACGAGAAGTGCGCACAATAGAACACATATTAGGAAGAATTAAAAAATAACATTAAGAATCTTAAATATTAAGAATCAAAAATACAAATAATATTAAACGTAACGCACAATGGAAAAGAATAAAATATAAGATAAATATAGGGAGATAAAGATAGGAACACTCCTTTATTATAGGATATTTCTGTATTTATATAGCATAATTTTTAATATTTATTCTTATTCTTAATATAAGCTTTATTGTGTGAAGGGCCTTTTGTATTAAATAACTAGAACTTCCAGTTGGAGACGCGACGATATTCTAAGTTGTTACCAAAGAGAAAGTTAAATCGGCCAGGACAGCGCTTTCCTCAAATATCGTTTAATATAATGGACACGGATGACACGGACGATTATATCGCACTTATCGCAGTAATAGCGTGTTATAAAATTTTACGAAAACGTAAGCGGAATAATAATAAACGATTATGGGTACGACCGATATATGCGGCTCGACCACAATTTGGTGATTTCGAACATCTCTTTCAAGAGCTAAAAGAAGATCCAGTAATGTTCTTCAAATATACTCGAATGAATGTCTCTACTTTTTATAAATTAATAGATCTATTGCGACCTTGCAGCCGCACGCATCACCGGCAAGGACTAGGAAGGAGGAGACGAAGGGGCCGGACGGTATGGGCGCGATGTGGCGTGTTAGACGCGGAATTCGTCTTCGAGCAGTCACCCGTTAGATTTTGCTGCATTCCTTGTTCTCTTATTACCTTTTTAAACCCGTCGAAAGTAAATATAGGAACAGCGTTTGCGTCCCGAGGATGGGAACACAATTATATAACGTTCTTAAATTAGGATTTTCCTTTTTGTCGCCCATGGCCTTGTACACTAGTCTCTTTTATTTCCCGTCGGGTCGCAGTGCGAACAATGGTCTCATCCGGCGCACCAGTAATTATAAGGTCAATTTGCCGCGCCGAAATACTTAGTCTTATTGGCGTTCATTCGTAGTTGGTTTGGAGACGATGGAGCCACGCGATTTTATTGCGTTCCCGTCGGCACGGGTACGGGAGGTCACGCGGCGGCGTGACAGGGCGAAAGCCCAACCACACTTTCCAGGAGAAGGTTTACGTGCGGATGGCCGAGGAATCTCCCTACACTAGGGAAGACAGGATGGCGCGCGGATGTGAAATGGCGGACCGTCCGGGAACTCGCACTAGGTGGGTCATCCACGGGAGTCGGACACTCCCGACGTCTAGGGGCACGTCGCCGAGCCCACGGAACCAAGTCCCGTTGAAATCCGTCAACCGGATAGCAAAATGGCGGACCGTCCGGGAACTCGCACTAGGTGCGTCATCCACGGGAGTCGGACAAAGTTAGAAAACCGTCCGCCATCTCGCGACCTGGACATCGGCTGCGGGGAGAAACCGCGGGAAGCGTGATACCAGGTTCGGAATAAGCCCCGAGGGGGGTCGGCGTCGTCGGCGAGCCTGATGCTCTGCACTCGGGCGTCTTCTTCAGGGAAGTCGCCCGGATGGGGATACTAGAGGAAGTAATAGACCTGGCGCACGGGTCGGCGTCAACGGCCGAGACACTTTAATAAGTTTCGCTCCGTGTCGCGGCTAAGTCACCCATCGTCATACGAGTTCGAGAATTAGGCTCGCCAACTTCATAACAACCGGGAACGCCCGCGGAAAAGCGTTAATTTTGTCTTTCCCCGGGCGAACGGCCTTTTTTGACCGAAATAACTTCGTGCGTGTAGATAAAAGGGGCGTGTGTGGGCCCAGTATACGGCGTCCCCATTTTTTGGGGGCTTCAAATTCCTTTTGAAAAAACCAACACCCGAAAATCAATAAAATTGAATAAATTTAAAAAATATTTTCATAAAAAAATATCGAGAATTTATTGAATTGGAAATTACCTTTGGGGCGGGCCCGATCCAAATTTTCGTCGATCACTCGAAGTCCCTCGTTGATCCTGGGGATTCCGGTGGGAGCGACGACCTGATCGATGACGGCGATGATCCCCGGGGGCAGGAACCTGAAAAAAAAGAGAATTCGTCTGATTGATTTTTGAGATATCGTTTGTTACACCTTTCGGTGGTTCAAAGGGGAAACCGATGGCGACCGGGGGTTTCCCAAAGGGGCAGGAGCGTTGATTCGTGCCTTTCCCAAAAGTACCGTCCGGTTACAAC